>NC_053169.1:65721267-66011267 GCF_016835505.1 Polypterus senegalus | reverse complement strand
GGCATGTGAAACGCCAGCGGTAGCCTGTCTATGAACTTAATTTAAAGTTTAGGTTTACACCTTGCTTTCTTTCCGAGGTAGCAGCAGTCATGAATATGGTAGTATATGTCACTCGCTCGCTTATTGTTTTGCTGCCTTCTCAATTATATAATGCATGTTTTCGTAAGCGCTTTTTGGAGGTCTTCCTGGTTTTCTACGCACTGCGTTGACAGTCAGTTCACGTGATTACGTGAGAGGCGTGATGATGTCACACGAAACTCCGCCCCCCACATCATTCCAGCTCAACTCCATTACAGTTAATGGAGAAAAATACCTTCCAGTTATGACCATTAGGCATAGAATTTCGAAATGAAACCTGCCCAACTTTTGTAAGTAAGCTGTAAGGAATGAGCCTGCCAAATTTCAGCCTTCTACCTACACGGGAAGTTGGAGAATTAGTGATGAGTGAGTGAGTGAGTGAGTGAGTGAGTGAGTGAGTGAGGGCTTTGCCTTTTATTAGTATAGATTCATTAACCCTTTGGTGAGCTACTTGGAAAGTGGGTGTAAGCTACTAGTAGCTTGCGAGCGACGTGTTGGAGACCCCTGATATAGACAAAAGGGCATAGGTTGAATGGCAGTAGCCACAGTACCCATCACCACTGTACCTTCCAGGGTAATAATGCAATAATTATATTAGATAGTATTACAAGTGAAAGGAAGTATTACTCTTGAACAGAGTTCAATTTGAAGATTGCAAAATGCTTTCATAGGTGCTTTATTTTAGATTTATAACTCAGCGTTTCTCAACCTTTAAGTATTTGCGACCAGAGTTTTCATAACAGTTTTAATCGTGCCCCCCCTAACATTTTTTTGAAATGTAGATGCATATTTTATTATACCTACTTAACTTTTATCGACATTTTTTAACTCTATATTTATTGTTCTAGTATCAGAATGTAGTTTAAGTTCATTTGTTTTGGTTTCAACAGATGGTTTTTTTTTCATATTTTTGATTCTTGTTTTCTTTTTTTCACATCTTCATGCCCCCCTTTTTGTTACTTCGTGCCCCCCTAGGGGGGCTCGCCCCACAGGTTGAGAACCACTGTTATAACTGCATATTGAATGTAACTATATAAAAAGTTGTGTGAATGTGAATTGAAGTAACAAACACATTCATCAGAAACTTTTTCAAGTACTTTTAGCCCATCTCTTTTGGCTGTTTTAAACTTAATCTTTTGCAATTTTTAGACATAACTAGATTATGTTTTTGGGAAGATTGACGAAGACTGTATGAAGTAATTCAGGAGTTGCAAATATTATGTCTTTTTACATTATTAAATCAAAGAGGTGGTGTCATTAATTTATTAATGTCTGCCAATTTTTGTTTTGCTTTTTATTTTATTATCATGTGCAATGTACAATATTTGCATATCTTAGATATCACTCTTTTGTATATCAAGTGCTCAAGGTTCATATAAGTGGTTAAATATTAGATACTATATACAAAAAACATTAGTTTAAAGAACTACATCCTATTGTTTTTGATGTATGCTGAAATGCTTATTTTTAAACTAGGCTCACCCACCTTTTAAGGCAACCACTTAAGCTGACCACTTCTTAAGGCAATTCAATATGTAGATCAATTTGATATTTTATACAAACTCATTAATTTGGTTATATTGCATTTGAGCGGTATTACTTTAATACTCGTAGTTTCTGTTATTTTTGTGATGAAATTTAAACTTTTTTTCTATATTGAGGTCGCCCTTTTGAAACTCCCTGATATTTACTACACGGTGAGGCATTTGTACTCCATCAACATTAATTATTTCCAAAGACATAATTTTGTCTATTTTTCCAGCGCATCGCGCACAAAAGCAAGGGAACGATGGGAGCACCAGAACTCTGCTCACATCATGTCACTTCGTACCGCAAGCTGCAAGTAGTAAGTCTGTGATAAGCGGAATAACGCTGCGCTTTCCACTCATGGGACGGAAGGACAATCCCGACCGCTTTTATATAGTAAGAAAGAAGAAGAAGATATCGCATAGTCTGGAGTAGAAAATCATCTTTTACCTGGAAAAACGAAACTACAAATCCCATCGCATTGCAAAATGGACGGCGCTGTGTGAAACTCCGCGCCTGCGTAGCACTCACGGGACGGAAGGACAATCCCGACCGCTTTTATATAGAAGGATAGATGCATATCTGATTATCTTAATGAGGTGAAAATATTCAAGTGCAAAATTCACTGAACTTTGTACACATGGCAATACTACTACTATGGAAACATGGATTGATATTAAATAGAGAAGTTCTGGCAATTTGTTGTGTTTACATTTAATTCTAATGTGCCTTGTTAACATGCTGTAAAGCTACCCCACCTCTGCTGAAAACATAAAACCGTGTTTGCAAGAACTACCATATTTGCTGAAAGGTTAACAGGCATGAAGCATTCCTGGCATCCCTTGTGTCTTGCCAGTGAAAGGATAACTTTAAGATGTGTGTATTGGAAGAAAAAGTTAATTGAATGTTAATTCCTTGTAACAAACAAATTCTTCAGTCCCTTACTAAGAAGAGATAGTTCAATACTGTCAAATGTGCTAGGTGGCCTACAGTGTAAAAGTCTTAAAAGATATGTAGGGTTTATCCTAAACCAAGTGTAGCACCAGGGCCAATTATACTCAAGAAAATCCTTCACAGAGTTACCTGTGTAGGACTTTTTTGTGTCTTTTTATCCTTCTAAAGTCTATAACTCTGCTCTTTGATCATAAGAAACAATTCAGATTGTAATGAACTGTTTAGTTTTACTTTGATTTTCATAGTCTATAGAAGATAGCTATTGGACTTGTAGCATGATTGTATGACTATAATATAATGTGGCATGCTGGGAGTTTCTGGGGTGGAGTTTGCATGTCTAAAATATATATTTATATAAAAAGTGTGTATTTATTGAACCTGGATCACACTTGGGTGTACATTTAAAAGAAGAATAAATTGAATTGAACAGAATTGAATGTTACCATATTATTCACATGGATTTCATTTGGAGATTCCAATTTCCTCCAATAGGTCCATATCAGTGACAAGAGGGACTGGTCTTACAATAAGAGAAAGGGTAGAACACACTTTTTTAGGAGATTGTGTTTGTTTAATGTGGATAATGACATCCTTCACATATTATATAACTCTGTGAATGCTAGTGTGATATTCTATGCCACAGAGTGCCAGGCCTGTGCCCACTGAATGAACAAACTGGTTTAAAAAGCAGGCATAGTTAAATGGTGTACTGTCAACTCCCAGGAGGTAGTAGTGAAGGACAGAATTAAAACAAAAGTGAGTGCCATGATAAACAATGCTGTACATCCTCTCTCTGACACACTAACAACTCAGCAAACAAATTACTCGGCAGAAGTGTATCAATATATGCAATTGTTGCTCCTTTATACCAATGGCAATACACCTTTATAGTATCTCACTGTTAGTTTGACTTCCAATTTTATTATGTTTTCTTTATTTTTAGTCATTCTGGTGTGTGTTCAGACTATAGTGTTTGTTTGTTTTTTTGTGTGTGTGTGTGTTTATTTATTTAATGAGTTTTTGTAAAAAGTGAAAGTTTCTCCTGGGGACAATTAAAGATCTATCTATCTACAGTATCTACATTTATAAAACATGAAGGTGATGTCAGTTGGAAAAGAAAATCTTGCTTACTTAATATTTATAATTTTTTTTACCAAATTCCAAAAACATTTTTAGAGTTCCTCACAAACTCTCTGAACGCAAGCTATTCTGTCTGGGTACCCTGGAAGCCAGGCTAATTATTGCCTCCTACTGGAAGGCACCTGAATGCGTCACTTTTGACAACTGGCAGTCCTCCTTCTACAACTTAATACATCTATTGTTGTCTGCAGCACAGATTATTGGTGCTTACAGTAATGTAATTGAATTCTGGTCTACTGCAGCTCAATTGTGTAAATCTTGGTTTGTAACTCTTTATTTATTTATTTTACTTCTTATCGCTTGGCTCAGGCTGGGTGGGAGAGGATGGAAGTGCGTGGGTTGGGTTACTTTGTATGCTATGTCTGTTTATTAAAATATCTTGTCAATTTGTCTTTACTTAATAAAAATTTTATCACTAAAAAACAGAATGATAAAATTTAGTTCACTGTCACATTTACTTGACTACTTGTTAAGCATTCAGTGTTGTCAGCATTTGAATGCAATTAAGTTATGACAGGTGGACAAAGCCCTATGAAGCTTTTGAGACTTCTTCCTGATTGCGCTGGAAAAAGAATCAAAGTTTCGGAGCTTTGAAAATAGTAGCGTCTTCTAGTTTACAGAAGTCACAGCAGCCATGGGCATGAGACAGTGGAGCAAGCATGTATACAACCCTTTGTTGATTACATGGTTCCTATCTGATTAGTTGCAAAAAAATGTTATGATAATCATGATGTACTCAGATAACAAGATTAAATATTTCTACACTTTTGATTATTTTTTCGATGCTAGGATTCTATATTTAACTCAATATCATTTCTATATAAAATACAAATGGTAGTTTCACATTTTCATTAGTAACATGTGCTTTAGCAGAGAACTACAAAGCAGTTGAGTAGTCAGACTGTTCTTGGTGTTTCAATGACATGTGAAGCTTTGAACATCATTAGTTACACAATAATGGGAATTTGATATAAGCTTGAAACGCGCATTTTGATGCTTGTGTGTCAAACGTCCCAATCCTATAATTATAACAGCAAACTGTAAAGAAAAAGGTGAAGTATAAAGAAAATGTCAAAGGAAACATAAGTAAAAAAAATGGCAAAAATACAAATATTTCAGAAGTTGTTTGATTAAGAGAATAAAACGTACATCTCACTAAATGGTGAGATCAATTAAAATAAGAAAGCCACACGGTTAATGAAGCTGAAATATAAACCCTCATTCACAGGTCTCCCATGGCTAAACTTGAGAATCAAGACTTTCTTTTCTCAATGTTTTATAGTATTGCAGAGGTCTACAGAGTGTTACTTGGACTACATGGAGACCTGACAGAGTGTGAATTGTGAGACCTTATATGCAAAGGTGCATGTGTGTTGTTCTAAATTATGTCAATTCAATTTTTCACAGGTGAACTCCAATTTAGATTTAGACACATATCAATGGATGCATTTGAGCACAATCTTTAGTGCCACAGCAAAGAATCTGAATACAGGAATTATACATTTCAGTTTTTCAACAGTAATACATTTACAAAACTTTCTGAAAACATGTTTTCACTTTGTGATTATGGGTTATCCAGTGCAGATCGATGGGCAAAAATTGTGTTTTTATCCATTTAAAATTTAATCTACGATGCAATAAAGTATGCAAAAAGTAGAGGGGTCTAAATACTTTCTGAATCTACTGTATATTTGAATCTTTTGATCAGCTTAGTTATAAATATGGAATTCCTATAAAACATACTTATTTTTTATGAGTAAGTTGGAACTTTGTTAAAAAGAATTTTCCCCAATCCCTTCCCTAATCCATCTGCAGTTCTCATACTTGAAAATATTTTATCAGGAAATGAAAAAAAATATTTTCAGCATTTTTAGACTTTATCAAACATTGTCACAGACCATGCCCCTAGACCACCTTCAGTAATGCCGGGAAAGAAAACAGTCTATCACTATCTCAGGCAAGACGTTGAACTTGATAATTCATAACATTCATTCTTTTTTAATTTGTTCAAAACATGCATTCATCCAGCTAAAAATGGCCTACTGCATACATGTTTCCAAATTGAAAATAACAAAAATGTATCATTTATGTTTTTGATGCGTGGTAGCTTCAGCTTTGCACAAGAATATGATTTGGGATGTTCAGAACTTCAAGCCATTCTGGGAAAAGATTTTTTCTTTTCTATCAGATAGTGTATGGTGTACAATCATTACATATTCTCTTAGTGTTTGAAGTTATTTCAGATGATCTTAAATTATCTAGTGATAAACTGACTATTATTTCTTACCCTACACTGTTATTGTGTCAGCTGATTCTCCTCAAGTGGAGGAATCCTAACATGATTTCCTTAATTCAGTTCAATTTAGTTCTAATTTAAATTATCCAAAACTAGGTAAAAAGCAATTTTCTTTATGTGGAACAGTGCAGAGCTTCTTTAGAATGTGGCATATTGTATTAATGTTAATTTAAATTTTCTGTTTCTGCTAAACTCCCATCATTTTCATTAATACATGGTTCTATAATACAATGTGCCTCCCTCTTCTCTTTTTTCTCATTTTATTAGTAAGCTGCTCTTTGTTCACGGTGAGGAATAGTGTTTTAGTGTGAATCATGATTACATGTTTTATTTGTCTCAGTGATATACAGGACCAGATGTAGTTCTAATGTAATTTAATAAAAAAAGAAAAATGGTGAGAGGTTTAATACCAATGGTATAACAATTTGCAATACTTCAAAACCAAAGAGGCCACTGATATTCTTTTAAAATGTTAACAACCATGTATCACAAAAAATCCATAGCTGGTGATAAAAAAATGATTATAGGATGTAAAGAAAAACTGTAAACATATGTCTCCTCAATTATCTATAACCTCCACATTGCAGAGATGAAAGAGTCATAATCTATTGAAGACTGTAAAAGGAAAATTATAAAGGTAGTATAAGATTACCAAATGTAAAAAGGTTAGGTTGAATTTTGCTCAAATTACACAGATAGTTTTGGAATAAAATTTTGTATACAATAGAGAGAATGTTAAATTTCTATGAAACCGATTTAAAGAAAAGGCGTGTAGAAAAAAAATATATTTTAGAAATTTCAAAGCATGCCACCTAATCCTTTAAATAGGGTGGTTATGATATGGCTTATGTAACCTATAAACACTGGAGCTGTATGCCTTTAGAAATCTAATTAACTTCTTGTCCAAATACTGAATGCATAGTATGACAAAATATCTCAAGATTAATTGAATTGCCATGTCTCTAAGGCAACTCTCGTGGTGCCTGTTCTCTTAATGGAACAAGATGCTTATCTCTGTTCCACTCTAGGACCATATGCCACCTAGACACCTGGCCTATAGCCAGATTTCTTTATCTTCCTCCCACCATGTTTCTCTCTTACTTTCCAAAATGTGACAGCTTGGTCACAGTTTTCATTGGTAAGACTGAACAGTCTGCACTCTGTAGCTAATCTGTCCCATTCTCTTTCTTTCTCTTTTGAGGTCAGGTTCCTTCAATCTATGGTATGTTAACAGCCATTCTGAGTCATTCCGGGATGGTGGAATTTCCTCATTAGGATTCTTAAAATCTTGATAAGGTTTATTGTCCCTCTAGTATCTCTGTCTTGCTCTGTCTGTTGAATTGGAAAGGTTTTCCCTTCTTTTTCAGTTTGGATGTCTCATAATGGACTATCCACTTCCCTCTTCTGTACTGACAGTTTCCTTCATAATAAAAATCCCATCACATTCCATTCACAAAGTTGGCAAACAGAGAAGGCCCAGAAAAGTATGGGATATGCTGAGTGGTTACAGTGAAGAGTGCTTACATGACCTTCCTAAATGGATCAAAGGTAGACAAATAAGACCAGCCCTGTAAAACCACAGGTAAGGGAACATTTTCTTGACTCTTATTTGGAGACACAGAAGCCTGGTCTAGGGGAACAGATGGTATCTTCCTGATTGTATTTGTAATGGGATGAAATATTCGAAGGAAAACTTTGAGATTAAAAAAATAGATGTGAACAACAGTTGTAAGAGAACTCTATAGTGCGGCTTCCTTGATGAACTGATATGTTGGTTTGCACATCTCACAACCGAAGACTTTAGACTGTAATTCCTCCATGGTTTCTGTCCTTCTGCTTATTCTTTCTACTGCAATTGGACAAGAAAGTCTTCAATGTTTTTCTTTGAAAAGGAGGATGTCATTATGGGAATACAATAAGAGGTGGGTCTGAGTGCAAAGATGTATGCTCAGGTTTTAGTGAAGATGAAATTTGATAAAGTTTAGAAAACAGCAATTCAGAATTTTTCATATGGAATAGTTTTAAACGTAGATTCAATTAACATAACATTTGTCTTAAATTTTATGCTTGTCTTCGTTTCTTATAATTACAAGAGCCACTGATTCAGTTTTCTGAATGTATGCCATCCTGTGAGAATTTTGTTATTTGTTATATGCTAATGATCCCCCATTTAATCCTGTAGCATATACAATGTATATATGTGTGTGTTCATGTGTATGGGTAAATGCAATTATTTTAGTTTTAAGCTGCTTTTGTAAGTGCACAGCTGCCTCACCATTTAATTTTTCTCTAATAAAGCACAACTAATGGGTACAGGTGAGTCATGGCCTTCTTCACCACACCATTAACATGCTGCTGGAAAGTCATTAAGGCTGCACTGAATAAGATTTTAATTAACCAGACAATCTGCTTATGGAGCATCATTGATATTATGATACTAACTGCTCCCTAAAATGCTTCATGCATTATAAAAGCTTTTTTTTTGTTTTTTGTGCTATACTAAGACAGTAAAAATGATTATATTAGAGCTAATGAACAGTGCAATGGACAAGTCTGTACTTTAATATGCCAGCATACTTAGTGTTGACTAGACTAATGCATCCCTGTTGCTACCTACTTAAAAGCTCAGGCAATGTTCAGGACCAATGACATGATTCAGGAAAGAAAGAGGAAAAAATAATGGTGTGCTTGAAATACTCAACCTAGGAAATGGTGTTAGCAGATGGTAAAGATAGGTATTGTTATCTGTCATTTTGTAGCTTGGTGTTTTAGTAATAAATTACTAATGCCAGATTATGATGAACAGCAAAATATATTTATTCTTTTATCACATTCTGACTTTCTTGAACTAATATATGCACAGCATTATCTAATACCTTGTTTAATAATAGTGTTAATGGAAATGTATAAGACTGTGAAAACATAACATTGACTAAAGTTAATTATTAAGATAAAACATAAAGCATTTAGTAGATACCTCTCTAATAATTTCCATTACATACAATTTTGAGTTTTTCTGATTTAATCAAATCAAAAAATATTCTGAATTAGGAGTTGTGATTAATATAGAAGTAATAATAAAACAATAAACTAGGAAAATAAATTAAATTGAGATTTTTATTTGAAATATGCTATAAGATATAAGAAATTTACCAGCCTATTTCTGAAATAGATACTAGGGTAAGTTGTCAATTCTCAGTCTATTTTCTTTTTACAACAAACAATTTGGGCTTTTTTTATTATAAAATGATATAAAACTTAGAAAAATGTGTTACTGACCAAAATAGCTTTAAATAATTATAAGAACTATAGGTTGATTGAGTGTTAGGAATTATCCACCATAAATCTCACTTAAATAATTAAGCTTGTTAAATTAAACTGTTAACATTCTTTTTCTGACCTCGGATAAGTGGAAGAGGATGAATGGATGGATGGATGGACATTCTTTTTCTCTGTCTGTAGTAGCCAATCTTAAAATGTAAAAATCTACATACTTCAAGTATTTGCTTAAGTAGAATAAAATGTTAGTTTAATGTTAATAAGCCACCATAATCCACTGTGTTTATAAGAAATATGATGATTTATTTCATGAGGTAAACGCAGATAACAAACAAGCACACATGTCATATTCTAAAAATATTAAAATGTGTGCTTTAATTTACATATATAAAGTCTAAATATTTTTGATCATGATGGAAATTTGTCATTTTTCTCTCTGTTAAAGGTCCACAGAAAGGGCTAGATCTCTGGTAAAGGATTAAAAATAATACATTTGTATAATCATTGACCTTGAAATGATCTAAAACATCACCCTACATGCTTATGTTTGCAATTTGTTATTTTTAATATTCTAGGAGTGGCCCTTGGAGGACTAGGACCATTGGTAAAGAATCAAATATCAATAATACTAATGGTCAGCAACCTCAAAATAGCAACAAAGTAACACTACACATACCTATATTACTAATTCACATTTTTTCAACATTTTGTGAAAAGGAATAAGTTTAACACCATAAGAGGTGAATGCACAACTTCAAGTCCTTTTGATTATTTTTGCTGAACACAACTATTGGTTTACTCTTTACCATTAAGGTATAATTTCTGGCACAAAACACGGTCCAGAAATTGGCTAAAATAAGGTATTTTCAGATCTAGAGGATCAAAAATATGGGGGAACTCCAAAAAGCTTGATGTCTTAAATAACTAGACATCAAATAGAAGCAAATGTTATATCATATGTAGGGGTTTTCTTGTGCCATTGAGTCAGGAGATGATACAGAAAAACTGAAGTGATTTTAAAGCATTGTAAGTAATTCTTAAAACAAAATGAGTGAGTTAGTAACATAAACTCTTTTCTAGAAAGATCATCTGTTAGGGCGGGTTAATTCTTGCTAATGACTGTTACTGTGATATCAGATTTCTGATTATACAAACATACAAATGTGAAAACTATGTAGCTAGGATGTGTAAACCATAAAAAGAAACGTCATATACAAGTACTTTTCCACATTATCAACTGTTCTCTTTCATTTTTTGTGTACTGTTTTTGCTCTTTTTTTGTATACATCACACTGAATACTTCAGAATCCCTGAAGCTGTAGAATTTTGGAAATCTAGGCCTCTCTTTGCCTCTTTGCTTATTTAATGTTATAAATATTATTCAATATATCTTTGTCATGACTAGGGCAACAATTTTACTCTCAGATATGAAGTTCTGGACAGCCTTAAAGGTGGCGCCGGCCCTGATAGTGACCATCATACACTAATGAGTAATACAGTAATAAAATGCTAAACTGGATTTTAAATAAAGTTAATACAATTTTGTAAAATGTTATTACAATATGTTAGATTAAATATAACTCTTCTTTATTCCTTCTTATTTTTTGTGACATTTAGGACATAAACCAGAAGCTGCAAGAAGATAACCAAGAGCTCAGAGACCTGTGTTGTTTCTTGGATGATGACAGACAAAAAGGAAAAAAAGTGTCACGAGAGTGGCAGAGACTAGGCCGCTATAGTGCTAGTGTGATGCGAAAGGAAGTGACCTTGTATTTGCAAAAACTGAAGGAGCTTGAGGTAAAACAAGAAGAAGTAATAAAGGAAAACCTGGAGCTGAAGGAGCTTTGTTTAATGCTTGATGAAGACAAGAGTGGTGGTGCAGGTAGTCGGAACTCAATAGATAGCCAAAACAGCCTAGGTCAGATATCTGCTGCTGGTACAAGCCTGCTGAGAGATGTGGGTGATGGCAGTAGTACCTCCAGCACTGGTAGCACAGATAGCCCTGATCATCATCATCATAAACATATCAGTACAGGCAGTCCTGAACACCTACAGAGATCAAGAAATGAGAACAGTTCGGAAAAGCATAGAAGTGGAAGCCCAGAGTACCCTCCCAAGGCCAAATGTAGTGGAAGTACTGACCCGAAGCATCTGAGAGGAGCAAGTCCTGAACAGAATAAGGTTTTGGGAAAAGGAAGCCCTGAACACCAAAAACAGCCTGGTGCTAGCTCTGAAAATCTGCAGAAGCATCTTGTAAGTGGCAGTGGCAGTCCAGAGCATTTCCAGAAGCGCAGGGGCAGTGCTAGCTCAGAACATCAAAAACTCAACAATGTCAGCTCTGAACTCCTTCAAAAAAAGTCATTAACTGCTAGTCAGGAGCATCTACCAAAACCCAGGGGGACAAGCCCAGAACAGCTCAAACATCAGTTTACTGGAAGTCCAGAGCACCACAAACACCCTGGAGGGAGTGCAAGTAGAGATGGGATGCAGAGAAGGCAAGCCACAGATGAAATATCACCTCATCACCGGAGTATATACAACGGAATGAATGGTGGGTTGCCTAACCTCCTGAAACCTAATTTACATAGCCTAGTCTATAAATAAGTAAAAAACAACACTGGCAGATTCTTTTAAAACCCTAAAGGGCTTGATCAGTTATTTTTTGATAGTAAGGTAATATTCACTAGACATGGGTAAGACAAAGTCATTGCTGAATATGCATGAGGTGGTGGTTTGCAATGTCTGTATTTTCCTAGTTAGTTTAGCATTAGTTTAAATGTACTGTAAGATACGGAAAATCACTCATCACAGGGCTGATCGCTGTCAACAGTTTGTTTTCTTAGGAGCATGTTATTTGGTTTTGTAGTGATTTTGTATGAAAAGAAACTATTAAACAACATTTCTTATATTTGTGGTTGAATTTGCAATTGTAACTGATTGAGGATCTAAAAAGATTGCATTGTTGTGATGCTGGCCATGCTGGACACTTGTTGAGAGCCTGAGGCATAATGCAGATTTTGACATAGTTCATGTACTCATGCTGTTTTTTGATGATTTTTCTCTACTCTGCATGGTCTTAAATAAATAATTCATAAAAATTAGGAAAAAGGAAGTAGTTTTGACAGTGTTTTATTGTTTTGATATTTCTTTCTGTTTTGATTGTACGTGAAGTGATATTGGAATGGAGAGTTAAATCACATGCTTTTCACTGAAGTAATGAAGGTAAAAATAACAAGTAAAAAATATTTTACAATGCGTCTGATCCTAATTCAGTATTCGGTACACGTTCAGTATCTTTAACCTTGCATGTGTTTTTCTGATTTGAAAAAGACAGGACAAAAATATTTGTGTATTTAAAATATAAGCACAATTTGAAACATTATATGATGTAGGCATGAGTTGAAAAAAATTGCACTAATCACTTGAATCTGTTTGTTAAACAGCAGGCAAAAATATTTGATTACAACTTAAATCTGAACTTTTAGTGACAGGTCTGTTTAGACATCCTATTGTAAAGACAATGGTTTTAGGAATCAACACCTTTGAGACATTTTAGAACATATAGAATGTTTTATACTGTAAGCAATAAGAGTATTTTCAGTTATAAAAGAAATGTAAATTATTAATAAAAAAACAAAAACAAATTAAATTAGCTACCCCTCTATCAATTATTTGAACATATTGTTTTCATCATATGATTTTCTGGCACAATTAGGAGTTGTCAGGGGACAGCCCTAGACAGGATGTTAGTGCATCATGCAGCTCACTCTACATCCACTTTCCCTACGCCACTTTTGAATCATTACTGAAGCTAACATTCACATCTTTAAAATGATTGCGGAGACCAAAGTACATGGAGAAAATTGATGCAGACATGAAGAGAACGCAAACATTCTACAGTTCTCTGACCTGGCTGGGAATGAACCCTGGGTCCTTGAAGCTCTAAGTCAGCAGAACTGACTCCTGTGCTGTGGCACCCTGACTCTCTTCCACAAGCACAATTAACAAGCACAATTAAAAAATCAAATACTAGCCGAATTACCCATCTATGATGGGTAGATTACTACTTCAAATCTGTAGAAGAATAAACAAAATGTTAAAGAAAATAAACACTTATTTCACTTTATAATACATATCAATATTATGTTTACAGAAGTATTACAATTAAATGGAAATAATAAATTATATAAAGTTCATCTAAAGTGAACAAATATCAAGTGATTGTGTCTCTATAAACAACATTTTTTGTTGTATTTCATTTGACGTCATTTATGAGCAAGCAACATAAAGCTGCACATGAGAGAAACAATCCATTCTTATATCAGTGTCTGTAATTTTCATTGTCTTACCTTGTGATTTGTTTAAGATCATAACAAAGTAAACGCAAATAACAAACTGTAGACATTTAAAAGAGAATGGAAAATTATTGGGAATCAAAGGTATTCTTAGGATGAAAGCAGTATGACCTGTTCCGTCACCTGTTAATATTTCAGCATCTATTATGTGGCTGCAAAGAGATATAACTTTCAATCTACAGTTTCAACCAATTGTTTTGCTGTTCTTGACTTTCAGAATCCCCCATCAAACACTTTCTTCTGGCATTGGCAGATCTTGGATTTAAATTGGTTCTCTTTCTAGAAGGCATATTATTTGAAAACTAATAAAAAATGGAAGTAGAAATAGCAAAACATACTGACTTTATTTCACCGAACATGAATGGCTAGCTCAAGTAAGATGTACCCTCAGTGAAAATGTTTACTTGTCAAAGTCCATGAGTTTGCCCCAGTGGGTAGTACTGAGGTAATGCATACAGTATTGTTTAAGCATGCCTACCTGTAATTTATCGCTAAATTTTCACGATAAACTGTTTACATGCATCCTTAATTTGGGAATGAAAATGCAAGAAAATACTGTGTTGTTATGAAAGAAGCTGCTATCAGGCACACACCCAGTAGACTTGGGGCAGAAAAAGTAGTCTGTACTGAGACAGGAACTAAGATGAACATACAGTACATAGTAAATTTCATGAAAATCAGTTGAGCTGTACTCGAGTGATTCCCAGACACACAGATAAACATTCTTAACTTTATTTATCTACACAGTATTTTAAGAGTTTAAAAGTTAGGTTTGAATTGCAAAAACACATTATTACATTTTTAAGTGGTAACATATATAGCATTTAGTACAAGCTTTGAAGGTGTTTTTTGATCTTTATTTCATCTTATACAATTTCTTGTATTGGGATATTAGTAGTTTTTGAATACCCCTTGGGGTCAGAGCGCATGGTCAGCCATTGTACAGCACCGTGGAGTAATTGCAGGTTAACAGTCTTGCTCAAAGGGCCAGCAGAGTAGGATCACCTTTAGCAGCAACTGGGATTCAAACTGGCAACCTTCTGGATATCAGCACAGATCCTTAGCCTTAGAGCCACCACAATTGATTTTTGATTTTTAAACTGTCACCTGCTTGAAAGCTTTAAATGAAAAAGAAAAGATTTTGTTCAAGATCAAGACACAAATTCACAAATGCTGGTCATTTCCTTTGCAGGTTTAAGCACCCAGTCATGGCTCTATTAGAATGCAGTGCCGCTTGACGCTTACTTGTATTTGTCTTTTTCTTGTGAAACACAACATAACATAACTTGAGCTTGTCATTTCTACTTAACTACACTGTAATTCAATTTTTTGAGTGGTTATGTGCTTCAACCTTTCTAGAATTCTTCTTTTTGTTTGTGACTCCCATATGTTATAGCTGTGTTTTTTGGTTCACATTGGCCTTGGCTTCAACTATTGTTTTTGCTAACTACTGTATGTGTATTAAACATTGATGTTGCTCTTTCCAGCTGTTGTTCTCTAAACATTGATCTGACTTTTTACCAAATTCAATGGTCTGCATTTTATATAACAAACTAAATTTAATTTATTGTAAACCTGGCTGGCTGAGCATGTGACATGATTGGCTGTAAGTGGTTGCGGTTTTGGGTAAAATGGACAAATTCATTTGAATTTTAAGTGAAATGCAGGGAAATGCTCCTGAAAAAAATAGATTATGTCATTATCTTACATGTATGGTTCAGGATGATTTTATGATGATCTCAGAGTCAAATGCTCACATTCAGGAAAAATGTCTCTTTGCTAAATCTCAGAGCTCGGCTTTGTTAGAAAAAGCCTACACATCTAAAATGATCAAGGCAAACAAACAAATGTACAATATAATTGATTTGCAAATCAATTTTACTTGATGTACTGTACATTATAATGATATTTTAATTATTAAATGACTCTTTGGTGCAGTTTGAGTGAATGTTAGGAGAAAAAGTATAATTTACCGTAAAGGAAAAAAAATCAGGAGGCATGGTGGTGCAGTGGGTAGCGCTGCTGCCTCACAGTTGGGAGACCCGGGTTCACTTTCTGGGTCCTCCCTCCATGGAGTTTGCATGTTCTCCTCATGTCTGTGTGGGTTTCCTCTGGGTACTCCAGTTTCCTCCCACATTCCAAAGACATGCAGGTTAGGTGCACTGGTGATTCTAAATTGTTCCTAGTGTGCGCACCCTGCCCAGGGTGTGTTTCCTGCCTTGCGCCCTGTGTTAGCTGGGATTGGCTCCAGCAGACCCCTGTAATTGGGATATAGTGGGTTGGATGATGGATGGAAAAAAAATCGAGAGACATGCACAGAAAAAAAATGAAACTTTTTAATAAAAGAATTTCACAAATACAGTATACTTCACTGATTGCAGAATATTTCCATTTAGCAATACGTACAATGCTAGTCAAAAAGCACTTGAGGAAGCAATCACTCAGTACCATACAGTATGTACATACCTTCTTGACTGCAGAGACATTTTGTGGTACTTAATGACACAGCTGTGCAATCAAGCCTGAGAAGATGGCGCTGCCGGTGGCATACACATTAGTGTTGGATACTGTTGAGTTATGTTGAGTAAAATTGCTACCTTGCAGCATTTTAAAATAATGTTTGCTTTGAGGTTGTGGTTCCTTTTGCAGATTTGGTTCTTTTAAATCTCAGTTTTTCTTGTATTTCCTGAAGCCATACATTTGGGTCATCTAACATTTTTAAACTGCCTTAGAAATTGTGTTTGTGCACATGTACAGTAATTGTGTGAACTGACATGTAGTCTTGGGCAAGTTTCTTCCTTGCCTCTGTTCTTGCCATGTTTTTATCTAGGTCCTTGTGGCAGCCTGATGAAACCATTTATGTAAGTTCTCACAGACAGATTTTGCAGGTTTTTCTTTAATGAAATATTCAGGATAGTCAGATAAAGCAGAGGGCAGGACATTAAAAACAGAGATCAGCAGGCAAAGTCACAAGGCAACTCCAGACTCAAAGTCATTAAACAAAGTTGAACCAAAACCAAAATCAGGACTAAATTGATTGTTCAATCAACAAGTATCTTACAAAGTCTTCTCTTTAATTTTAGCCCAAGATAATAAGAATGCTACACCATCTCATATACAGTAAGATGGACACAATGATGTTGCAAGGCATACAATGCATAGACCATGATCCTAGCAGCACATTGTACCATTTAAATATTACACACATTACAATTCAGAAAACTCATTACAATTTCATGAGCATCATATCCTGCAATCATATTGAAATCGCCATTCCCCACTTAATGAAATAGAGCAAAAAGAGAGGGGATCATAATAAATGGTCGAATGGTAAAAGAAGTTGTATTATAGTTGAGGAGTTTAGAGCTGTTCAGATTATTCAAAAGCTGCTTTAAAAAATGCTAGCTGAGAATAATATTTATTAGTGGCTGAAACATACTGAATATTTTTAAATTGCTTCTTTTAGCATAAATTCATTTTCCTTTAAATAATGTGATGGCCATCATTTTTCTATTGCTATATTGAGGGCAATTTTGAAAAATAATAGCATGAGCAAGTAGTGTAGTATACCGAATGATCATTAAATGCTGGTGTTACCCCAATAAGATCTGTTAATGGCTGATGATTTATAGTATTCTTGAGTCTGTATGACAGCTAGATAAAGACTGTAGTCCAGAAAGGTTTAAGCAAATAACGTAACCAAAGCATGTGACCAACGGAAGCAGGTGTTATAAAATAGCACATCTCTGACAAGCAAGATCTAATCCAGGGTTATGAAAACATATTTATAGGAGGATGTATTGTATATTAAATAAATTTAGAGATGCATGTGAGACTCGTTAAAGATAAAATATCTTCTTGAATGCAATGAGAACATGCAAACATGCAGCACTACCCATGTGCCACCGTGCCGCCCATAATATAATATAATATAATATAATATAATATGTGTGTCCAGTCCTTCTGAGCAATCTTAGTGGTCAATTTGGCTTAGGTGAGGCGACAAAAAAGCAAGTGCAAGTGTGGTACACATGAAGAAGAATGAAGGAGTATGGGGCATGCTGAGAGAGTCACCTTTAAAGAAAACAAGTATAAAACTGAACAGGAGATGACAAAGACACCTCCAAAATAATGATGAATCTGAGAAGCAGGCTTTACAGAAATGCACTTGAGAGATGGAATGCTGATTAAGAGACGTTCACACAAGAAAATACAGAGGAAAGGTGCATGTAGGGCAAGAGAGAGAAAATATTTTTTAATTATTCTATTACCCATCCTTAACAGGTACCATGGATAATATAATATAATATAATATAATATAATATAGTGCAGTACTGCATTTAAAGCAGGTCTTGAACAATTTACCAATGCATTGGCTTTTATAAAAATTCTAAATATAATTTGATTTCATTGCACAAACAAAATTCATAAATAAAACTAAAGTTATTTTTCTTGTTTCTACTTATATAAAATAGCTGATTTGGCAGAAATACACTTAAGTTGAATGAGAATGCAGTTTATGAGCATGCTTTGTGTTTACACATATTTATAACCTTTGTTTAGTCACTTAGTTTCTTATGCCATTTCTTTTTAGTTACGCTGTGATACAGAGGTGTGTACACTTGATATGTAAATGCAGTTATGGTGTTAGTTAAATGTGTAAAATTTAAAGCCCAGTTTGTTTTTATTTGATTCAACATTATGCACAAAATAGCCCCCTGCAGTTACTGTAATCAGGAAAAAACATGACTAATCATAAAGTGGAAATAAACCACAGATGCAAGGGCAAGGACATCTGAGCGCGATCGGTTTCATACACAACAATCGGGCTGTAGTCAATCCACTTTAGATTGCTTGCAGGACTGGAACCCCTTAACTTTATTGATTGCAAAGTACTTCAAATATGGCACTTGACCCAAATTTTTCCGGATGAAGTATTTTATTACACAGCTTTAAAAAGTACTGAAACTCAAGCAAAGAGTATGTATTTTCAGGAGAACATTGATTTGTAAGTTTTGTAACCAAATCCACCTAATTCCCTCCATTTAGGACAGTCATGAGAATATTTTACAATAGCTTACGGAAATGGTAGAATTTACTGTATTAGATTAATAACACACTGTTTATTTTTAAAGTTGTATAATTTTAGCATTCATAGTCCAATACTTTAAAGTAAGTTGAAGTGAGGGGTTAATATAGTTTTTAATGGTCAAGTGTCTAGGACTATTGATTTATTTAAGAATAGAATAGTAATAAAATATAAGCCAGGAAGATTTTAAGTGCAGACCTTGTCCTTTTACATCACAGATATATTATTGTTATCTTCTTGTTCTAATTAAATCTTCAAAACTCCCATTCATCTCTAATGGTAATAAAGTAGACAGAAGCTTTTGACTTTCAAGTTAGTTGGATGCTTATTATAGCATTTTGTTTAGTACAATTACCTGTGGTGAGTAGCTGGTCCCATATGAGCATAAGAGCCTTGACATTTAACGAAAATCTTTACCTTGCTGTTATTTGATGACTATCAATTATTATCAAAGTCTAGGCGAAATGTCATATGTATGTGTGGGGTACTAAATGGTATGAAGAGAATTCAATAGTGTGCTGAGTTTTCCTAAAATATACAAACAGTTGATTTGCACAGAACTTGTTCTGCTCCATGAGAAAATAGCCTGTAAATGGACAAAAAGTACAACCATCTAACTTTTTATTAACAATCCAATGTTAATCTGTTCATTGAGGTTTGTTTCCGACTTTACATCTGATGCAGAACTTTTTATGGAAATGGTAACATTCCAACATATGATATAGCGCCCAAAGCTGAAGGCAACAAAACTAAAGCTTGTTTTATAGAACTATAAACATTAATCATATTGACTAATATTATATTTAAAATGATTTGAACTATAAAGATTGTTATCTTCCACATTTCAGATAATTTACTACAAAAATCAGACGATAAGGGGGCAGCTTCATCCAGACATTTTTCCATGAATCTCATAAGCCTTAAATATTATTAGTGAATGCAGCTTCAGCAAGCAACTTTAAAACTCAAAAAACAAATCTTACATGCACTGAATTGTTCATCCTTATCATACTGCTGCTTAATTACGATTTAAAGCCTGGGATTTAGAGGTGGATAAACTAAAAGGGCACATAACTCTGACTTTTATTCTGAATCCACTTAATCAAAAGTCTTTCCATCTCAGCCTCCTATCAAGGAGGTTGCCTTATAATAGTGCATTGTTTTGAGGTCTTGCTTTTAATTCCCTCACATCCAAATTTGTTTCCTTTTCCCTAATAACATTAAGTGTAAGGTAGAATTGTGTAATATGTTTCATTTGTGACACTTAATTGGTTTTTAGTTTACTCATGTTGAATTTATTTCTAGTATATTATGTTTCTGCATTTGTAATCACTACTTTGATAACTTTAGACAGTGACTTGTATTTTTTTGTAGTCATTTTAGTGACTAGTGAAAATACATACTTATCATGAACAGAAAAGGCAAACAAGAGAAAAGCTATACACACCAAAGCACATAATAAAGCAAAGTGACAGGGTAATCAAGAGTGTATACAGTATGTTGTCACATTGCTGAAGCTGTGGTATACCAAAGTGTAAATGAGCAGACAGCGAAATTAAAAGCAGCTGATCTTGATGATGGACACCACGTATATAGACTAAAAGCTTTTATAGTTTGTATGCTTTTGCTGTAAGTGCGTGCAATCACTTCACTTTTAACACTGCCAGTGAATAGATACGTGGTGACACCACAGACGTTTGACAATTTCCCTAGCAACATCTTTCTAAAGGGAAATATGTCACCAGATTTAATGAACAGGGAAATAATTATTATTCATGACCAAAAAAATGTGAAACATTTTGGGAGGTTTACGCTATGTTTGAAAATAAACCTAAAAAGTATTTGAAACATTTTTCTCTAATCAAGTTCAAAGTTTATTGTTATGTGCACAGTAAGGAAACATGTTTCCTTGTACAAAGAAATTCTTTCTTTGCTGTCCACACCAAATTCCAATGGTTAACAAACCAGCTTATAAAGATAAACATAAATAGTAAGCAGCAAATAGATAATATGTAACAAAGGCAGCATAAAGTATAAGAACAGAATAGAAGTATACAGTGTAATGTGCAGGTAGGTGTGTGATGGACAAGTCAAACACAGGTGTGTGAGATAGATAGAATGAGGTGAACCATGGTTATAAACTCCAGCCAGTTATTTAGGAGTCTAATGGCCTTGAGGAAGATAGAGTTCTTTAGCCTGGAAATCCTGCATTTCATACTTCTATACCTCTTGCATGAGGGTAGAACTGTGAACAGTTCATGTTAGGGGTGAGTGTGGTGCCTGAGGATCTCTGCAGTTGTAGATGCTCTGCAGAGAGGGCAGTGGAGTCCTGGCGATCTTCTGAGCAGTCTTTACCACTCTCTGCAGGCGTTTGCAGTCCATAGCAGTAGTGTTGCCGTACGACACGGTGATGCAGCTGGTCAAGATGCTGTCAACAATACAGCTGTAAAAGTTGCCGAGGATCTTAGTCGACATACTAAATTTCCTCAGCCTCCTCAGAAAGTAAAGCTGCTGTTGAGCCCTCTTGACCAGCTGTGTGGTGTTAAGCATCCAAGGGAGATTGTCACTGATGTAGATGCCTACATGTTTACATGTTGGACTTGTCGCACAGTATTTTTGGCTTTCTGGTTACGACAATATCCAATATTTAGGTTAATATTCATCTCCTGATTATTTTTTACATTTTGCCCTTGAAGCCTGCCAATTTTCGCACAGCTCTGACAGAACATTTATTAAATTAGTGTAGCACACACTTACTGTTTTTAATTATATCATAATTTTAAGATAAACATATAAATAAACTACCTGTTAAGAAGTATAGATTGTGCAGTAAATTACTATTTTGGTTTTGAAATTCAGCAACATTTTACATTACTTTAATTGTCTTTCCTGTAAGCGAGACAGTAACTTAGTGGTTACCACTGCTGCTACACAGCTCCACAGGACTGGTTTCAGATCCCAAGCTATGCACGTGGAGCTTGCACATTCTCGTAGTGTCAGTGTCCGATTTATAAAGGTTCGCTGGCTTGCCTTTTGCAACCCAAACATGTGCATGTTAGGTTAATCAGAACCTGTAAACTGGCACAGTGTGAGTGTGGTTGTGCTTGAATATGCCTCTGGATGAACGATATAAACTTTTCTGTCTTCACTCATTGCTGCTTGTATAGCTCATGCTCATCAAACCTAGTAATAGAATTAACAAGCCGAGAAAATAGAAAATTGCATGGTGCCATTTTTCAGATGGTATGTTTGAGCTTGCACTTAATCTGTAAACCTTCAATTAACCAAATGCTTTTGAATTACAAGAGTTTTTTTTTGTTACATTGCTTCCTTCAATACCTTTAAAGCTCATTTGATTTTAGGAAAAAATACCTTTAATATGAAGTCTGCATTTTTGTGTGTCTCGTCTTCTGCATCATTCCATTTTCCATCCGTAGTTTGATAAGTAAGCAACTCAAACCTTTGAATACATTTGGTTATAATATATTTATATTGTGTTAATTTCAAATATCACTTTAATCCTCTGACATTATAGGTCCTACCTATATCAATATGTTTCAGTTCTACTTAAAGGAATATGTGTTTTACAGTATGTAACAATGATGTACATTTTTGATGTTAGATCAGTTTTCTTTTATTTTATCTGTACCTATGGAGTGTTTTCTGCATTATATTGCTATTCAGTTCCCTTCAGTACTCTATATTTTTATCCCAATCCTTTCAAAGTGAATGGATGTACATTTGCTCACATATCATTTTTATCAATCTAATTCAGCGTTTTCAGTGCCCATCTGAAATATTGCATATACTATTACATTTTTAGATGCACCTAGATTCTATTTTTTGTTACTTGCATAGAAATTGGTTTAAAAGTCAGATACGGTACCTGGAAACATAAACACTGACTGCATTTCACAGGCACTTGAGTATTCTGTTCTTCACTACAATAATCCATCTATCCATTTTCCAACCCGCTGAATCCAAACACAGGGTCACGGGGGTCTGCTGGAGCCAATCCCAGCCAACACAGGGCACAAGGCAGGAATCAATCCTGGGCAGGGTGCCAACCCACCGCAGGACACACACAAACACACCCACACACCAAGCACACACTAGGGCCAATTTAGAATCGCCAATCCACCTAACCTGACTGTGGGAGGAAACCAGAGCGCCCAGAGGAAACCCACGCAGACACGGGGAGAACATGCAAATTCCACGCTGGGAGGACCACTACAATAATTGTACTTTATTTAATCAAAGCCTTTAGTTTTAAATGAGAAAGTGTACATCAACAGAACTGTTTTCTGTTCTGTTCAACTTTTAGCTGATTTATGAGCAGTGTTTTAGTTTGAATATTATAAGTAAATTACAGTGGAAATGCATGGGCATGCAACTAATATACTTTAGTATTTGGAGAACTACTGTTCCAGTTTGTATGACATAACAGCACAATTGTGAAGACACTAAACAATTGAAATGTACTGTGTCCAGATGGGAATGGCTACAAACTTTTATACTTAAAGAAATGTGATGGGTGCAGTCTTAGGTGTGAGTGGGTGGCTGCAAGATTGACTTTTCAAAAGTCCTTTTCAAATTGGGACTACTTAGAGGAAAGTCTTGACACTCAAATTCTTTCTTTTTCTGATTATTTCAAATAATATATTAGACAACAGACATGCAACACTTCTAGATAACAGAGTTGGAATCTCACAAGTTCCCAAAACATCTGTAGCATTAACAATACCCTTTACTGGACCTAACGGGCCTAGCCCAAACCTCAAAAAACAGCCCCAGACCATTATTCCTCCCCCATCAAACTTTCTAGTAAGGCTCTGTGCAGTCTGGAAGGTATTCTCCTGGCATCTGACAAACTCAGATTCATCCATTAAATTGCTAAATATGGAAGCATGATTTCATTACTTCATAGAATATGTTTCTACTGCTTCAGAAACCAATAATGGCATGTTTTACATCACTCCTGTTGATGTTTACTTTTGCACATAGTGATGTTACATTTGCATGCACCTACTTGGCCATGGAAACCCATTTCATGAAGCTTCTGCTCATACTGTTTCTACAGGAAGTTTGGAGATCTGTTGATACAGCAGAGAATAGACAATTTTTGTAAGCGTCAGCATTTGGCAGCTCTGCTCTGTGAGCTGGGTGGTCTACTGCTTTATGGCTTAGTTGTTTTTGCTCCTAAATACTTCTACTTGACAATAATAGCACTTACAGTTGAGCAGAGCAGTGCAGAAAATTCATATACTGACTTGTGGCAAAATGTGGCATCCCATGACAATGTAATTTATAAAGTTAAAGTTACAGAGTTCTTCCTAGGTCAGTTTTTATCAACAGAGATTGCATGGCTGTTTGCTTGATTTTATGCACCTGTTAACAACAGATATGTCTGAAACATTTTAACTCAATAATTTGCAGGTGTGTCCACATGCTTTTGGCAATATAGTGTATCTGAAAATCACATTGATACCCCATGTGAGCATAAGACAGTTTGCAATAGATTTCTTTTAACGACCTTTATATGATTATAGTTTAAATATTGTTATCCGCACAGACTGTGGAATACTTAGTTGCATGTGCTGATAAACATGTAGTGCATTACAACTCTAAAACACTATAATTAGTGATTACAAAGCCTAATACAGAGTGTCGTCAACTGAGGGAACACATATGTCCTCTGAAGACATCTGAAGCCGGGTTGTCTCTTCTAATAACTAAGACATTTCACAAAATAAACAAGCGCACAATGGCACAATCAACAACAAAACAAAAGTAGACAGTATCACTTCGTTTGCTTAAAGTAATTCAAGTCTCTGTACAGCAGTTACATTGTCAGGTCGAAACTCCATCTGGCGGTCGACTCTTCCCGAAATGAAATGACCCCTTCTGGAGGCATCTGTGCTTTATAGTTACTAGATTGGAAGGGGCATAGTTAGCTGCCCTCATTGGCTCTTTTCTCAGACTTGAGGGTGAAAAAAGAGGCAATACCATCAAAGTGTCCTGGAGTGGTAGCACTTACTGTACCTCTGGTGAGTCCAGAAGCTGACCCTCTGACACACGTGCATGACAAAGATTAAATGTATTATGCTTGCATTAATGCAATGTCAGTAGCTTGTAAAAATTTAGTTCAAATGTCTAGTGTGCCCACTCATGGTACCTGCAGCAAGCTTAGAATTTATAATTTTTCAAATTATATTTTCATGGCACACTCCTCCACCTGCAAAACTCGGTTTGCAAATTGAGTTCTATTGTAGAAGTTAAAATCTTTAACTCTAGCATTCCATAATCTTGAATTGCCTATCTGCCAACTGAAGTGATGCACATTTAACTCAAGCCTGAAGATTTGTTAATTTAACAAAATGATGGCTATGAGTCTGAGAAGGGATTTAAAAATATTGTCTACCAATTGGAAATCAAGCATTGCACTGTTGGGAAGATCATCTGTAAGTGGAGAAGATTTCAAACAACTGTCAGCTGGTCCAAGCTGGGCTACCCTAGCAAGTTCAGCAAAATGCTGAAAAAAACCCTGAATTTCATCACTGGTAGTTCTTGCCACTCTTGATGTTAAAGTGCATGACTCTACCATTAGAAAGAGACGGCAACGGTTAGATCTACTTGGGAGGTGTGCCAGGAGGAACCCTTTGCTGTCCATGAACACCTAGTCATCAACCAGGACTTCTGGAAGAATGTGTTGTGGGCAGACAAGGCAAAGACAGAGTTATCTGGCTGTTAAGTGGCGGTTTTATAGAGGGTGAGCAGTAAGAGGTGTGACGTTGGTACCATGGGGCTGAAAGTGATGGCGGAGATGGAGCTGGATGGGAAGTCTGTATCAGAACCAGAAGTGAGGTCAGTGATGGAGCTGGAGGGGAGGTCAGTGGAGGAACTGGAAGTGAGGTCTGGTGGACTTTCCTTCTGAGGATCTATAGAGGAATGAGAAATGGCTTTAGAGTGCACTGCCAACCCTTGGTCTGGCATATCAACACATTCCTTTAAGCCCATTGACTGCCTCCCATGTGCATGTGTGTGTCACTACTTAATCTAATTCACAGAGGCGGGGCACCCGAGTCTATTGTGTCCTTGGGAACAAAGTACAAATCAGCCAATGGACAGGGAGACTGTATATAGCAAGGCCCATTCAAGCACGTACCCACAGAGTGCCAATTTGAAATCACCAGTTAAACTATCATATGCATCTTTGGAACTGTGAAAATAAAGTCA
This sequence comes from Polypterus senegalus, assembly GCF_016835505.1. Lineage (NCBI taxonomy): Eukaryota > Metazoa > Chordata > Cladistia > Polypteriformes > Polypteridae > Polypterus > Polypterus senegalus. The sequence goes on along the minus strand of NC_053169.1, from coordinate 65,985,313 downwards.
GAGTACCCAGAGAAACAGTTAAGCAGACACAGGAGAACATGCAAACTTCACACAGAAAACAACTGGGTGTGGGAGTCAGACCAATGAAACCTGATGATTCTCACTGAGTAACCCTGCCACCTAAATGTGAAGTTCTATGTTAAAAAAATGGAAAATGCATTTGTGAACTATGGACAGAGTGAGTGAAAACACAGATATTCCAATTAAAATGTACTCAAGCAGACTGCTACCGTAAGTACAGCAGAAGCTGAAAATGTCCCAGATTCACAAAGTAGTGCAAATGTAGTATTAATTTTTATTTGTCTGAAAACATTTAGCTGTTCTCTAAAAGAAACCAAAAAGCTACATAAGAACTTATATTATGTTAATGATGCAGGACAGTATTTACTTCATAATTGTTTCCTTAATAGTGTACTACTCTACTACTAATGTAAAATACACTGACCCCAAAAATAGACAATTATGTGCATTGTAACTAAAATGATTTATGTACTTGCATAAAACAGCAGGAAACTTGGCAGCCATTATTAGTATATGTGAAATGATGCTTCATAAGAACATTTTGAAAGTGGATTGATTTTATCACAGCAATTTTTGCAGTTACAATAATAGCTTTTAAATTAATTTGTTTTGTGTCATAAAATCATCCCTCTTTTTTGCATCCCTTGAGAGTAACGAGAAGGCAGTAGTATTTGTCTTCAACTTACCAGCACTCCATCCACAAATAGAGTCAAATTTATGTCCTAGAGTCAGTAAGCTGAGGAAAACCTTGATAGAAAATAATTTAGTTTTCAGAGTGATTAGATGATGAGAATGAGAAACACAAAATTGCGGTGTGCATAAGACAGAGATATTGCATCTTTATGTTTAGGCTATAGAATTGGTTTTGCACATTTATTATAGGCTCATTTTGTTAAGGCTAACCCATTAAATTGATGGATGCAAAACCAGTTAGGTGAAAGAAAAAATGAAAAGTCATATTCTATAATCATAAAAGTGGAACCTATCATATCTTGTTGCTCTATGCTGTATTGCATTTTTACACTATTGCCGCAGGGGACTGTACTTTTTCCGGTCATGTTCAGCCTATATACATTGGACTTCCAATACAACTTGGAGTCCTGCCATGTGCAAAGGTTTTCAGACAACACAGCTATCGTAGGCTGCATCAGGAGTGGGCAGGAGGAGGAGTATAGGAAACTAATCAAAGACTGTTATATGGTGCGACTCAAACCACCTACAACTAAACACCAGCAAAACCAAGGAGATGGTGGTGGATTTTAGGAGGATCAGGCTCCTCATGGACCCCATGATCATCAGAGGTGACTGTGTGCAGAGGGTGCAGACCTATAAATACCTGGGAGTGCAGCTGGATGATAAATTGGACTGGACTGATATATACTGATGCGCTGTGTAAGAAAGGACAGAGGTGACTACTTCTACAATAAGATGCTGCAGATGTTCTATCAGGCAGTTGTGGCGAGTGCCCTCTTCTATGCAGTGGTGTGCTGGGGAGGCAGCATAAAGAAGAGGGATGCCTCACACCTGGACAAACTGGTGAGGAAGGCAGGCTCTATTGTAGGCAAAGAGCTGGACAGTTTGACATCAGTGGCAGAGCAACGGGCACTGAGCAAGCTCCTGTCAATAATGGAAAATCCACTGCATCCACTGAACAGGATCATCTCCAGACATAGGAGCAGCTTCAGCGACAGATTGCTGTCATTGTCCTGCTCCACTGACAGACTGAGGAGATCATTCCTCCCCCACACTATGCATGTTTACCACCCATATTATGTAAAATTATTGTCTGTCTGTTATACTTTCATTGTTATCAATCTTTAATTTAATATTGTATTTACCAGTATGCTGCTGCTGGAGTATGCAAATTTCCCCTTGGAATTAATAAAGTATCTATCTATCTATCTATCTATCTATCTATCTATCTATCTATCTATCTATCTATCTATCTATCTATCTATCTATCTATCTATCTATCTATCTATCTATCTATCTATCTATCTATCTATCTAATAAATGAAAGAAGTGTCGCTACTAGTAAATGGGATGTGCCAGGTGATGGTATGCCTTCTTTGTTTTAATAGTTCCAAAGATGTTTCTCCAAGAGAATGGCATTAAGAAAAAAGTCATGGAGGTTGGGAGGAAAACAGGTGTACTCCCTAGGACCAATAGGTAACAGTGGCACAACATTGCCAGGTGGAACTAGTCTCGCAGGCCCAAATGTGATTGTCAAGTGAGAATACATTTCTGGGATAACACCCCATTAAAAAGTGTCTAGTAATAGGGCCATGTATTTTAAACTCTCTCAGGGAGAGAGCAAAAGATAGTGAACAAAAGGCTTTTTGGTAAGAAATATTCTTAGTCTTCTAGCAGCTGCTCCCGTTAGGGTTTGCGCATCCCCTCAAGCTAAAATTGCTGGTATCAATTCAGTCATCTTCTCATGGCCACTTCCAGCATGATGTTGAACCATATTACAAAGCAAAAATCATTTCAAATTGATTCCATGAACATGACAATGAGTTCAGTGTTGTGCAGTGGCTTTCCCAGTCACCAAATCTAAATTCAACAGAACACCTATATATACTTATAAATGGACTTTACAATAAGTAATGTGTATACTATAAAATACTGTATGCAGTATATGGTATATTGCCCCAACACTGTATATACTGTATCTGTGGTGGGTTAGCGCCCTGCCCAGGATTGGTTCCTGCCTTGCGCCCTGTGTTGGCTGGGATTGGCTCCAGCAGACCCCCGTGACCCTGTGTTCAGATTCAGCGGGTTGGAAAATGGATGGATGGATATATATATATATATATATATATATATTGTCACAAGAACGAGACATGGAGAGATAAAGGTTTGGGGCAGCCACCCGTATAATGTGGTATCCTGGCTGCAAAAGTCGTTTTAACAAATAATCAGCACTGAAGTGCATACAACTGAGTCCAAAACAAGACTGAGGAAACAAAGGAAAAGGGGCAGATTTTAAAGGGGGAGACAGGAAGTGAGGTCATATGGATCCGACACGTGGTCTTCCACCATTGGTTCATAGCCAGACGTGACATCAGAGGGACTGGAGCTGGTGTGGCCGACTTCCATTGGCTCAGTCCCGGAAGTGATGTCAGGAGAGCCAGGTGAAATCCCCCGGGAATGGTCGACAGGCTAGGGAGAAAAAGAGTCAGTGCACTCTGCCACACCCCAGCATGCCTCCGAACTGCCTTCACTCAAGCCCTTTAGCTGCCTCCCATGCGCACGTGTGTGACAATATATATATATAGTGGGGAACAGCCTGGACACAGACAGGTAGACATATTTTAAAGTCACCCAACACATGTTTATTTACAAATATATTTACAGTGAACACACACACAACCCAGTACCCTATACCAATCACCCCTCAAGTCCTGGCCTCCCACAATGGTTCCTGACCGCCTCCACTCCTCTCCTCCGAGCTCCGTCCTTTTCCACCCAACTCCAGCCATCGAATGGAGGGAGGCGGCCCCTTTTATAGTCACCTGGACGTGCTCCAGGTGCATCCTGACAATCTTCCGCCGGCACTCCCAAGTGTGGCGGAAGTGCATGCTACGCACCCAGAAGCACTCCGGGTGTCCCTGATCCTCTTCCCCCCAGCTTTTCTGGGTGTGTCGGAAGTGCTGAGGTCCAGGGCTCCAAAGGCATTGGGGCGGCCCCTGGCAGTGACCACGGGCCCCTACAGGGTCCCCATAATCACCAGGGTGGTCGCCTCCATGTGGTCTGGGGGAGGCGTAAGCCCTCCTCCGGTCCTCCTGTACGTTCCGGCCAGGTACCACACCCAGCCACCTGTGACAAAATATATACATATATATATATATATATATATATATATATATATATATATATATATATATATACACACTAGCAAAATACCAGCGCTTCGCAGCGAAGAAGTAGTGTGTTAAAGAAGCAATGAAAAAGAAAAGGAAACATTTTGAAAATAACGTAACATGATTGTCAATGTGATTGTTTTGTCACTGTTGTGAGTGATGAGTGTTGCTGTCATAAACATATATATATATATATACAGTACATATCCATACATATATACATATACACATATACACATATATATATACATACATATATACACATACATCCACATTATATATACATATATATATACATACACACACATATATATAAACATATATATACATACATATCTACATATATACATAAACACACACACACACACACACACACATATATAAACATATATATACATACATATCTACATATATATCCCACTCTTACGTGCAAGTCTGCCTGGATATTATGAACTATCATATCTGTTCAAGTTCTATTTAAATTTTAAATAGAAGGAATTTTTATTTAGTCGACAGAATATTAATTATTCCGGAATAAACCAACTCAAACCTTAAATAACTTATAATATTTTGCTCTCCATAAAAATATATCCTGTCTAAATTATACAAGTTAGAAATAAAGTAAATGTTAAAAGAACAAACATTCAAATTTCTTTACTCTTATGTAATTTTATATAAAAAATAAACTTAAATTTTAAATATCCCAAAAGATTTTGCTCTCCATAAGAATATATCCTGTCAAAATTATACAAATTCAAATATGAACATAGTGCATAACAAAACCTGGAAATATAAATTAAATTTGTTCTTTTCAGCAATAACAAATCAAATCATTCAGTTGTCTTTGCTCTTATGTCAGTTTATCAGAGCTGGACGCCTGGCATCTTTTTTTGGCAACGAGTTCGTTTATGTTTGGTGTGAGGTTCTGCGTTGTGGAGATTCTCAGGATGGACTGCAGGTGCTCATCAGTGAGGCGACTCCTGTGTGCTGTTTTGTTAGTCTTCATGACTGAGAAGAGCTTCTCACACAGATATGTGGTACCAAACATGCATTATTGGATCTGTAGTTTATTGTGTTACCAGCGCTTCATATCCCCGGGCTATTAATAACAATAATATATAAAATGATCTTGCGGGCCGGATATAATTACACGCTGGGCCGGATGTAGCCTGCGGGGCTTGAGTTTGACACATATGGACTAAATAGAACTTGAAAAGATATATTTTTTCAAATGTGATCGTGCAATTCAGATCGAGTTGACGCACACTACAGTACATCGAGCCCGCGTGCTATTGTGGTTTTGCCTGCGTGCCTCAATAAGTTACCCTCCCCTCGCTCTTACTTTTTTACCGTTCATCTAATGAATACACTGAGTATGGCTTTACCAAAACAATCATTGATCGCGAATAAAGTATCCATTATTCATAAAGCTTCAATCTGTCTTTCTGCATTAACCGCATATTTTTTCATACGTCTCAAACCAAGGGGATGCGAGGCTAAAATGAATCGGGAAGCACGTGTACATACTCAGTGCATCCCCTCTACTATTGCACCACGTCGTGTGGTTTCAATCAATCAATCAACATTTATTTATATAGCACATATTCATACAAAAAAATGTAGCTCAAATATATGTTTGGCATCATTCTTTTCAGAATTTATTGAACTTTAATGTGATGCTGTTGGATTTTCAAATTCTTATTCCATTTTTAAATTCTGAACAAAAAAATATCAAGAACTCACATTCCGCGAGATAAGACTTTGTGCCAAAAGATTTAACCACGCATGGGGCCCGAAATAAAAGCCAAAGAGTTGGACAGCTGCTGTACATGCTTTTAAATGTTCGAAGCACCGCACGAGATTCACATCACGCAGCATGCCAGCAGCAGTAAGCCAGCAGCTGATCGAGCAAAGAGGAGGTAAAAAAAAACTGTATTTGTTTCCCATTGTATCACCGTTTAAGAGTGGGTTTCAGAGGAGTGACCATGTCTCCTTGGGGTGTATTCAGCCCCCCTCTTCACAACATGAGCGGCAGAGACGCGAAGTGGCTAGCGCCTAGCACAGGCCATAGGGGTTGGCGAGTGAAGCGAACAGGGGGGAACCCCCTAGTATGTATATATATTGTGATAGACCTGGCCAGGATGCCCTTTTGAGGAGAGGACCAGGGGAGTGGACATATCACCAGCAGTACCTCTCCTGGGACAAGAGGGGGCAGCCTCCTTGGTTTACATCAGGGCCACGTGACTGGAGCTTAGAAGCTCAACCCTGCGCGGGCCCATGGTCACCACCAAGGGGTGCCTGGACAGTTCCGGAACTGTGGTCTGCAGCATTTCCACCACACCCGGAAATGCTGCCAGAAGATGAGCCTGATTCCCATACAGCACTTTCGCCACACCTGGAATCCCAAGTGTGACTATATATATATATATATATATATATATATATATATATATATATATATATATATATATATATATATATATATATATATATATATATATATATATATACTGTATATATCTGTATATATTTATATATATATATACACTGCTCAAAAGAATTAAAGAAACACTTTTTAATCAGAGTATAGCATAAAGTCAATGAAACTTATGGGATATTAATCTGGTCAGTTAAGTAGCAGAGGGGTTGTTAATCAGTTTCAGCTGCTGTGGTGTTAATGAAATTAACAACAGATGCACTAGAGGGGCATCAATGAGATGACCCCCAAAACAGGAATGGTTTAACAGGTGGAGGTCACTGACATTTTTCCCTCCTCATCTTTTCTGACTGTTTCTTCACTAGTTTTGCATTTGGCTACAGTCAGTGTCACTACTGGTAGCATGAGGCGATACCTGGACCCTACAGAGGTTGCACAGGTAGTCCAACTTCTCCAGGATGGCACATCAATATGTGTCATTGCCAGAAGGTTTGCTGTGTCTCCCTGAACAGTTTTAAGGGCATGGAGGAGATTCTAGGAGACAAGCAGTTACTCTAGGAGAGCTGGAGAGGGCCATAGAAGGTCCATAACCCATCAGCAGGACCAGTATCTGCTCCTTTGGGCAAGGAGGAACAGGATGAGCACTGCCAGAGCCCTACAAAATGACCTCCAGCAGACCACTGGTGTGAATGTCTCTGACCAAACAACCAGAAAGACTTCATGAGGGTGACCCAAGGGCCCCATGTCCTCTAATGGGCCCTGAGCTCACTGCCCAGCAGCATGCAGCTCGATTGGCATTCGCCATAGAATACCAGAATTGGCAGATGCACCACTGGTGCCCTGTGCTTTTTACAGATGAGAGCAGGTTCACCCTGAGCATGTGACAGAAGTGAAAGGGTCTGGAGAAGCCATGGAGAAGATTATGCTGCCTGTAACATCATTCAGCATGAGCAGTTTGGTGGTGGGTTAATGATTGTCTGGGGAGGCATATCCATGGAGGGTCACACAGACCGCTACAGGCTTGACAAAGGCACCTTGGCTGCCATTAGGTATCAGGATGAAATCCTTGGACCCATTGTCAGACCCTATGCTGGCTCCTGGCAGTGGCTCCTGGTGCACGACAATTCCTGGCCTCATGTGGTGAGAGTATGCAGGCAGTTCCTGGAGGATGAAGGAATTGATACCATTGACTGGCCACCAAACTTTCCTGACCTAAATCCAATATTATGTTTTGGTCCATCCAATGCCACCAGGTTGCACCTCAGACTGTCCAGGAGCTCAGTGATGCCCTGGTCCAGATCTGGGAGGAGATCCCCCACAACACCATCTGTCATCTCATTAGAAGCATGCACCGATGTTGTCAGGCATGCATACAAGAACACAGGGGCCATACAAAGTGCTGCGTACAATTTTGAGTTGCTGCAATTAAATTTTGGCAAAATGGACTAGCCTGCCACATAATTTTTTCACTCTGATTTTTGGGGCGTCTTTGAATTCAGGGCTCTGTAGGTTGATTATTTTCATTTCCATCAAACGATGTGGCATCCTTTCCTTCCTAACACATTACCCAGTCTATATCAGTATAGATATCCAGGAGGATTTCTTTTTCCCATTGAGATCTGATGTGTTTTCAAAGTGTTTCTTTAATTTTTTTGAGCAGTTTATATATATATATATATATATATATATATACTGGCAGAATACCCGCGCTTCGCAGTGGAGAAGTAGTGTGTTAAAGAAGTTATGAAATAGAAAAGCAAACATTTTAAAAATAACGTAAGATGATTGTTAATGTAATTGTTTTGTCATTGATATGAGTGTTGTTGTCATATCTATCTATTTATATATATATATATATATATATATATATAAATAGCAAAATACCTACGATTGGCAGCGGAGAAGTAAAAAGAAAAGGAAACATTTTAATAATAGCGTAACATGATTGACAATGTAATTGTTTTGTCATTGTCATGAGTGTTGCTGGCATATATATATATATATATATATATATATATATATATATATATATATATATATATATATATATATATATACACACAGACACATATATAAACATATATAAATATAAACATATATATAAATATATATATATATATATATATATATATATATATACACACACTAGCAGAATACCAAGGCTTACTTGGAGAAGTAGTGTTTTAAAGAAGGTACGAAAAAGAAAAGGAAAAATTTTAAAAATAACGTAACATGATTGTTAATGTAATTGTTTTCTCATTGATATGAGTGTTGTTTTCATATCTATCTATCTATCTATCTATCTATGTTGTTCTCATATCTATCTATATATATATATATCTATCTATCTATATATATATCTCTATCTATCTATATATATATATACCTCTATCTATCTATCTATCTATCTATATATATATATATATATATAACAAAATACCCTCGCTTGGCAGCGGAGAAGTAGTGTGTTAAAGAAGGAAAGAGAAAGAAAAGGAAACATTTTGAAAATAACGTAACATGATTGTCAATGTAATTGTTTTGTCACTGTTATGAGTGTCGCTGTGATATATATATATAGCAAAATACCCGCGCTTCTCAGCGATGTCATGTGTTAAAGAAGTTATGAAAAAGAAAAGGAAACATTTTAAAAATAATGTAACATGATTGTCAAAGTAATTGTTTTGTGTATTTGGTGGCAGCGTCACAAAGTTGTTTTCGGTAGCTGCATCAGAAAATGTACCACGACGTCTGACACGCCTCCTTTTTACTGTTTTCTCACAGCTTGGATTGCTGCTGTCATATATATATATACACACACACATACACACATACATACATATATATATAATATACATATATATACACATACATATCTTCATATCTACATATCTATATACATATCTACACACACAAATTATATATATGTGTGTATGTATGTATGTATGTATGTATGTGTGTGTGTGTGTGTGTGTGTGTGTGTGTGTGTGTATATATATATATATAATCTAGATAGGGGTGTGTGTATATATATGTATATACTTGTGTGTATGTTTGTATGTGTCTATATGTGTGTGTATAGCTTTGGTCACTGAGTGCAAGGGAAAAATAATGAAATATAGTCTATAAGTTATTAAACAGTAAAACATTAACGTTTTAAGAAGTACAGGTACATTGAGCACTACTGGAGTGGTTGCGGGTAAACTACATTTTAAAGACTGTGTAACAAAACAGGTAAGTAACTAACAGCAGCTAAAATGTATATGGATCATCTCTCGGTAGTAGATCCCTTTTGAAAGGTGCTACAACGGCTGTGGTATAGAAATTACATTTTCTATGTGAGCGTTCAAATTTGTGCCTCTGGTAATGTGCCTTACCGGCAATTAAAGAAAATTATTTTTGTGTCCTCTGCCGTGTTAAGAGAGAAAGGCTTTGGTTTGGGATAAAAGGAAAAAAGGTGTAAAGAAAGGAAAGTTGCCTTTTTCTTTTATATAGTATAGAGAGATGTGTTCGCTGACGTTATGATCGCCTTTTAGGGACAGTCGCGGTGGGTCTTGTGTAGACTGGTGAGACGTCCCGCCATTAATCGGCTGTGATGGCACTGTGAGTCCTCCACTCGTATGCGTGTGTTCATAATCCGAGCTGAGGACCTGATAATCGTATACGTGCAAAAGAAAGTGTGAATCGCCTTAATATTATTTTGCCGTGGTGTAGAAAAGGGGTCCCGTGTTTGCACTTGTCTGGGCTATAGCTCAGGGGGCGGATGAAAAAAATTAAAAGTGCTCACTTTGACTTAAGGCAGAAGCGCAGTCAGCGTCTCAAAGGCCGGCACAGCTATGCACGCGCTGGCTGCTCGACTTTTGCTGGGCAGGAGACCCCTTTTGTACACACGTTCATGATATCAAAAGTCTCAGCGCTCTTTGGAGGTAATTCATATATTATATATATAGCAAAATACCCGGCGCCTCGCATCGGAGAAGTAGTGTGTTAAAGAAGTAATGAAAAAGAAAAAGAAACATTTTAATAATAACGTAACATGATTGACATTGTCATGAGTGTTGCTATCATATATATTCCTGCCTAAATAAGTCACCTCGCTCGCTCTTACTTTTTACCGTTCATTTAATCATGGCTAGTGGCGGAAAAATTATAAAATGGAAGGAGGATGGCTTTACCAAAACAATTATTGATGGCGAATCGATTATTCATAAAGCTTGAATTGGTGATCTGTTTTTCTGTGTTAACCTCATATTTTTTCATACTTCTTCTCAAACTAAGGTGGTGCGAGGGTAAAATGAATCGGGATGCGCTGATCAATGTAATCGGTGTACCAGGAAATCATGCATTGACAAAAGCTCCCCTTTGCTTGTAATGCAAAGTGTGATTAAATGCATTATTTTTAGCGCGTTATGGAGCACATGCATCGAAGCTTCTCAGCTGTGCTTGTGCTAAGAAAAGGAAAGATTTTAAAAATAGCGTAACACGATTGTCAATGTAACCTTTTGTAAGTAGTGCCTGGAGGATTCAGTGTGTAGAAACTCTAGAGACAGCGTGTGTATTAACTTGTGGATTTTTCTGTGAGTATTTGGTGGCAGTGTGACAAAGTTGCTTCGGAAGACAGCGGCGCGGAGCTCAGCTCAGATTGAAATGAGATGAATGGGCGGGGAGATGATGACGTGATTCCCCCACCCGCCTTAACTGTCAATCCCCCACAAACACAGTCTCGGAATTCGCATAAGCACACCCCTTCACCTACAATTTTAACTTAGTTACAAAGTGATCAAAACTCTCGTTTATATCCTCGTCCTCTCATTAAACTTGTATCCTGCATTACCTGTGGGCATGTGAAACGCCAGCGTAGCCTGTCTATGAACTTAATTTAAAGTTTAGGTTTACACCTTGCTTTCTTTCTGAGGTAGCAGCAGTCATGAATATGGTAGTATATGTCACTCGCTCGCTTCTTATTGTTTTTCGCTGTCTTCTCAATTATATAATGCATGTTTTCTTAAGCGCTTTTTGTAGGTCTTCCTGGTTTTCTACGTACTGCGTTGACAGTCAGTTCACGTGATTACGTGGGAGGCGTGATGATGTCACACGAAACTCCGCCCCACGTCTTTGCAGCTCTACTCCATTACAGTTAATGGAGAAAAATACCTTCCAGTTATGACCATTAGGCGTAGAATTTCAAAATGAAACCTGTCCAACTTTTGTAAGTAAGCTGTAAGGAATGAGCCTGCCAAATTTCAGCCTTCTACCTACGGGAAGTTGGAGAATTAGTGATGAGTCAGTGAGTGAGTGAGTGAGTGAGGGCTTTGTATAGATATTATATATATATATATATATATATATATATATATATATATATATATATATATATATATATATACATACCTATGCTTATATCAGTTTTTTTTTTTTTAAACAGAAGGATGTTTGATGCCTGAAACAGGCATTTATTGTTGAAGTGCTTGCCATTCATTGTTATTCAGATTTCAGATAGCATTGATTTTCTTTCCATTCTCAAGTGCTGAAAACTAAGCAACATACAAATAGTGCATCTGATTTCTAGCACTGTTTATGTTTTGACTTTGGAAAGGTCAGATATTTTGTCTTGGTAGAAGTACTTTAATTTCAACAGTAGGTGTTAGAGGGAAAAAACATATTGGATAGCATATGAGCTTTACAGATCCTTTTACGATACAATTTTATTAAATTCACCTTAAGATAGATTAATCCACATTTTTAAAAAGTGTCTTACTTTTAGGTATTATAAAGTTTACATTTCAAAGATATTTCAGAGATTTATCAGTCATAGGAATGAAATAATTAGTTAGCTTGCTTTAACATATTAAACATTTTATATGCTGAAAGCACAGTTTAAAGAGACAAATAATGACCACCTGTGTAGCTTGCTTTATTGTTTAAGTGTGCATTATTATACTTTGAGGCTGAACACAGTAATACATAGGATACTTTATTTCCTATTAAATTTATTTGTAAATAATAAAAAGGAAAAGTTAGCTGTAATCTGTTTCAGATTTGATGTACTAGATCAATTAAATGATGAAGCCTTTGGTAGACCCAAATATGCAATTCAAAGACACAAAAATGAGGCAGCTGTTGAAAGTGTATTTTCCAATTAATGTTTACATTTAATTAGCTTTTAAATATTAAAATATAATTGGAGGTATTCTTTAATTTTGTCACAGATTGAATGCTTCTGTACAGCTTCCTTTGAAACTGCGATGATCACTACGGTTTAAGCTAAGGAGTTGCTATAAGGTAATTTTGGCAGTAGATAATAGCTTGTCTGTGTGGGTGATTGTAGATGCCCTACTGAATTTAAGTACAATTTCTTTAGTATTGCATACGTGGAGCAGCAGGAGGGTGGAAGCAGAAAAAAAAGTGGAGTTGAGATATTGCCATTCTGCTTTTATATAAAGTTGTGGTGCTGAATTAGGTGGTGTTTCTGCCTGTCTTTCTTAAACCTTTCATGTTTTACAGAAAATATCTTAGTTTTGGATCACCCAAAGGTGAAATAGATTAAATATCATTAGATGTTAGATTATCAGTCTAGAACTAGATTATCAGTCTAGAATTCTTAAATATGCCGCATCTTAGAACTACCCTTTGGACTAATTAGAAATTTGTCAACATTTGCCTACATAATTATGTCATTAAATCTAGTAGTGTAGTGGAAGCCAGAAAAAGAACACAAGCAGGGAAAATATAAATCTAAGCACTTTAATTGAAATGACTTGTTACTGTAGTTGGTACATTTTTCCTTACTAGTTGTGTAAAAATAAAACTATTGATATGCACAAAGCATCTTCTCACTCACACAATGCTAGCAGTGACAGGGAGTTGCTACCCTGAGAAGAATAGCTGAATATGAAAGATCTAAGTGGAACTTGTAAGAACCTTCTATACCCCTTTAACTATGATTAGATATTGGGGGCACCACCCTACATTAATTAGCCATTAAAGGGCACAATCTTCACAGTGCTGAAATTAAAAAAATAAAAATAAATAAAAAGGGCCAAAATAAATATGCACAGACAGTAAAAACACTGAGCAAATGGTGCTGGTAGAAATGTATAAAGTAGTTTTAAAAACTGGCAACTTTGCTTATACACAGTTAACCCAGAAAGTTTTTAAAGAGAATGAATAACAAGACTGCATCCACTGCATTAGCTATCCACCACTGCACAAACCTGTGGCATGACAATATTTCAATGTGATAATACCACTTAGAAAACAAAGGCAGCAAACATTACAAACTACAAAGCAAAAAAATGGGTCCATCTGGCTGAAATGGATGATAAAGTATGACTGGGGCTAGAAATGTAATGTAGTTTATCAATAAATCAATAACTGCAATATTACAAAAGTAATATACAGCATTTGAACTGCTTCCAAATGAACATTCCTTTATTGTTAACTTTAAAATGTTTTAAAGTTTTAATTTTTCAGTGAAAAGAAATTAATTTAACTGATATTTAGCAGAGAAGCGCAAAAATGTAAAGAATTAAATATCATGGTGGAAAGACAGTCTACACTGCACATTATTATTAAGCAGCATCTTTTTCTACACATGGCAGCACAGTGACACAGTGGTAACTCTACTGCCTCACAGTAAGGAGACCTGGGTTTTTGTCCTGTGTCCTTACTGCTTGGAGTTTGCATATTCTCCTTGTGTCTGTGTGGGCTCCTCCCACTTCCTCCAGTTTCCTCCCATTATCCAAAGACATGCATGTTAGGTAAACTGATGATACTAAATTGGCCTTAGTGTGCATTTGGTGTTTTAAGTGTATGTTCACCCTGTGATGGACTGGTGCCTCGTTCAGGATTTGTTCCTGCCTTGCACCCTATGCTAGCTGGGATAGGCACCAGCCCCCACTCTGCCCCGGTCTGGATTAAGTGGCTTAGAAAATGACATGACATTTCCTACACACCAATTCACAGCACAATTTTCCCAGGCAGTAGTGTGCTGAGCCAGTTCTGCACTCATTTTCTTTAGCTAAGGCTGAATAACCAGATATTGCTCAAATAATTGAATTTGCTGTCAATACCTCCATCATAGGACTGGCCATCAAAAATGAAGAGTTGGTTTACATACAAGAGGTTTTTCTTTTTGGTTCGCTGGGAAGAAAGGAAATTAGTCTCTCTCTTGATAGTCTTCATAGATTTTAGGACTTAGAAGGCACCCTATAATTCCTTGTGTATTGGAAGGGATACTATGTACAGGGTCAGTAACTTTATATTTCTTGTAGTCAGCCATCACTGTTGATGATATACCTTCATTGCCTTTACTTTTTCAGATGTTTAAGTAAAGATCATGTATGTCTCCATCTATGCTCACCAACTGATAAAGATGCACACTTAAGTCCTCCCAAATTTGCTGCATAACATCACAGTATGAAACCTGCTAATCTTGGTGGTATATGAAACAAAAATAATGGTAAAAATTACTGCAGGTTACACGCAAAATATCAAATTAGTAAAATGAGCAAAGCAATAAGTGGTATAAATATTCTCATCCTGTTTCTCTCATAATCGTTATCTTATCTTGTTGCAATTTGAAAATTTCTTTCTAGGTCATTTTTTTTTTCTGGAGACAAGCACTGGGGCTGTGCTTTCAATATTTGACTCTTCAACTGTCCTGTTCATTTAATGACTCTTTGCCATGTGCTAGCCAACAATTTGCCGCTGACATTATGATCCTGCATGGTTAGCCAACAGAGGCAAATGAATGGATATCTGGATCACTGGTGTTATGTTTTTTTAGATGGCAAAGATAAAATACCAAGAAGGCTGACAAAATCAAAGAGAAAAACAGTGTGGGAGTCATAGTCAGTAAGTCATTCAATCATAAGTGTGTCAGAAACTTCATACAGAGCCATAGCAAGGTTTGGGGCAGTAACACATATAATTGGTATCCTGGCTGCAAAGTCATGAATATGTTACACCGCACTGATGTGCACAAAACCAAGTCCAAAGTAGAACTGAGGGAATAGGGAAAATGTGGAGGCATTTAAAGGGGAAGACAGGAAGTGAGGTCAAAGGAGTCGGGCTCATAAGGGTCTTCAACCATAGGCTCGAGCCTGGACGTGACATCACAGGGGCCGGAGCCGGCAAGGTCTTCTTCCATAGGTTCTGATCCGGAAGTGATATCAAGATGGCCAGGTGGAATCTCCCATGAATGGTCTGCAGAAAAGGGAAAAAATGAGTCAGTGCACTCTGCCACATCCCGGTCTGATTCGGAACTGCCCTTACTCAAGCCCTTTAGCTGCCTCACATGCACATGTGTGTGACAAGTGTTATTTAACAGGAAAATACAAACTTTATGTTAAGGAATGGGAGGTCAGAATCATAAAAAACTGGATAACAGGACATTATAGTTATGAGGCTACTAGAATTTTAAATACGAAAAGCATCGGCTTCCATAACTGTAATTTGAACCTATTTCTCATACCCTCTTTAATGGCACTTTAGGCTGCATGAAAGAACACTCGGGAAAAACAGGAAGACTGAAAAACAAACAAAATAGTTGATGTGTAAGAAGCCTGGCCAGCTCCATTGACAAACAGAAATACAGAAGCTGCTGGTAGGTGGAAATTGACAAACTCCATAAGAAATGACAAGAACAATGGTCAGAAAGTGATCAGACTGTACATACAGAATCAGAATCAGAAAAACTTAAGTAATTTCCTTCGGGATTAATAATGTTACAACTTAATAACAGACAAGGGACATGTTACACTAAGAGCAAGTATAAAGTAATCATGTAAATATAAAGTATAATAAATGTAAGTATCAAACTAAAGTAAAGAGTGTTGCATCTTACGTTAATATTGCAGATTTTGAGAACAAATAGGGTTATTCTCATGTGAACAGCAGACAATTTATTGCACAAGAACAGATAGTATGTTGCACACTTCAAGTACTTGAAAAAATGTACGTGGATATCCAATTATGAAAAAGGGTAATAACTTAAAGTGTGGATGAGTGACCGGAAAAGGAGTTATAGAGTCTGATGGCTGTGGGGAGGAAGGATTTCCTGTGACGTTCAGTGTAGCACTTGATGCTAGTAAGTCTACTGCTGAAAACGCTCCTCTGTCTAACCACAACACTATAAAGTGGTTGATTAGCATTTTCAATAACAGACCAAAGCCTAGACAACATTCTCTGATCTGCCACAGTTTCCAAGCTGTCCAGTTTCTCTCCTACCACAGAGTCAGCCTTCTGAATTAGTTTGTTTAGTTTCCTGATGTCTGCCAATTTCATGCTGCTCCCCCAGCATGCCACAGTGAAAAAAAATGGCACTGGCAACTACGCTGTTATAGAACATCCGCAACATAGTGTTTGCTGACACTAAAAGTTCTGAGCTTGTGTAGGAAATACAGCCTACTTTGACTCTTCTTGTATATGGCCAGCAAGTTCCTGGACCAGTCTAGCTTATTGCTCATATGAACCCCTAGATACTTGTACTCCTCAACAATCTCCACCTCCACACCCCTAATAGACAGGGGAGTGGCTGAAGATCGTGATCTTCTTAAATCAACTACCAGTTCATTAGTTTTACTGGCGTTGATCTGCAGTTGATTCAGCTCACACCAGTCAAACTGTCCACTACCTTCCTGTATTCTGTCTCGTCTCCATGTTTGATACTATCAACTATTGCAGAGTCATCAGAGAATTTCTGCAGATGGCAGCCCTCTGTGTTGTAACTAAAATCTGTAGTGTACAGGGTGAAGAGGAATGGTGACAGAACTGTCCCTTGTGGAGCACCAGTGCCACACAGCACAGTGTCAGACACAGAGCCCTGTAGCCGCACATTGCCCTCATGCCCTTCCAGACCTCTCTGGTGTTTTTCTGCTGCAACTTTTGTTCCAGCTTTATCCTATAGCTGTCCCTCCCCTCTTTTATTTTAATAGACAACTGTTTCTGTACCCTCTTCACTGCTTCTTTGTCACTTGACCTAAATGCTCTCGTCTTTACATTCAGAAGAGCTTTAATGTCCATGGTGACTAATGGTTTGTTGTTAGGGAAGCAGCGTACAGATTTTAAAGGTACAGTGTTGTCTACACAGAAGTTAACATATTCTGTGACACAGTCAGTGAGACCATTAATGTCCTCCAAATGATGCTCACAGAGAATGTCCCAATCTGTTGCCTCAAAACAATCCTGTAAAGCTTCCTCTGACCACACCTTAATTAGTCCTGACAGTGGCTGACTGCCTCTTCACAAGTGGCACATAAAGAGGAAGAAGGTACACAAGGTTGTGGCCTGATCTCCCAAGAGGTGGAATGGCTGAACAACTGTATGCCTCTGTAACATTAGCATACAATAGATCCAGTGTTTTATCCCCTCTGGTAGGACAATTAACAAACTGGCTGAAACTGCTAAGTGTGCTGTTACGGGAAATGTGATTGAAGTCTCCAGAAATATGGATGAAGGAATCTGGGTGTTTCATCTGGAGTCCTAAGTGTGATACTATAAAAACTAAACAGCCAGTGTTCAGCAGAAGAGATGATCTCCAGAAAACAAAATGTGTGGACTGGCTACAACTTCACATACAACACAGTAGTTTCATCAGAGCCAGTAAACAGGAAGCAGCTATTAGCTGTTGTGTTCAAGCAGCTATTAGCTGTTGAGTTTAACAATTCAATGTCAGATAAAACACTTCTCTGGTACATTGTGAGGAGAACAAAAATTATTTCACCTGATTTCCTTAAACTAGTTAAACACTGCATCACATTCCCTTCAGCCTTATCAACCAGCTCACGTAATATAGCTTTAGTTCCTACAACCATATACAGAGGGCTTGCCCACAAGTGAAGGAGAAGCAACATGATATTGCACAAAATAAAATGACCAGAAAATATATAAAATACCAGAAAATTACAACAATGTTCATTGTTAAACATCTCTAAACATCTCTGCTTTACTCAAAAAATATAACCTTTAAAAATTTAGAAGATGTCAACAAGCTGTTTTTCGTTGTACCCAAGAAGATATCTTAACCTGATAGAATGTTCATATGGATTGAGCTATTTAGACCTTTCTCTCTTGTCACATAGAATTTACCAAACCAAATACAGAAGATGCTAAAGAGGGATTCTTTAAAAAAAATAGTGTTGGAATGTGTTTGTTGTGACAGGGATAACCCAAATAGTATGTGGTGATTCCCTAGTATGCCTTGGCTTTAAGCCTAACAGGAAACAGCTAATAAGAGCACTAAAATGGAGCCAGGCCTGGAGATGGGAGAGCCCACCTCCGAGTCCCCAGGCTCTGCTTCCTCATTGGAAGGCATGTTAGTGGGTTTGAGGAGGTCTTCAAAGTACTCCCCCCACCGACCCACAATGTCCCGAGTCGAGGTCAGCAGCAGAATTTTTGTTGAACTAAATCATGTCACTTGCATTTGACCTTCTGTATCCTCTGTATTGATGGGTTTCACCCATCATAGATTAGACAAATGTGTGCTCAGTTTTGAGTGGAAGTGAGTTAATGATGAAAACAGGGTGTTAGTTGTGTGTAACCTTTGGAGCTTGTATGCATCATTCTGGGTTTGTGTACAACACACTGCAACATGTGTTTTGTTAATGAGATTGTGATTAGAGTTTTGTTAAATTGAAAATTGAGATTTGTAAATTGTGTCCACCCAGATGAGCAATGTTTAAGGTTTCGCCATGGGATTGACTTGATGAAGGAATTTCGGTAGTTGACAGTTAACTTTTTTAAATGGGGTTTAGTTTTTAGCAATTCAGAAAAACTATTACATTTCTACATTTGTCATTTATATAGTGTTCATTTTGTAAAGAGGTAGTTTGTTGAGGGGTTTATATGTATGTAACAGGCTTTTACAGTAGTGTATTGAATTTATCTCAGCATGATGTAAGGTTATGTTGGAATGTATTTGCTTTTGAAGGATTTTATGTGATGTCAGAAGGCAAAGTTTGGTTTTGATATAAGATTACATGGTTTTGAGTAGAGAGTTTGGTTTTGACCTGGAAGTTTGAAGTTTGGGGAGTTTAGTGCGAAGTTATGAAATTGTGTTTAGTTTTGTAAAATGGAACTTATTTTCAAGAAATATGTCAAAGCAATTTAGAAAGAACTGTAATATTGGGGTTGGAAAAAATATCAGCACTGAAAGAATTTTGAAGTAGGGGTACTAGAGACCATAACAGAAATAGGAGTAGAGAGGAATGGATGAAAACAATAACAATATTAGTGTATTAGACAAAATAAAGACTCGCAAAAGAACAGTAAATTAGAATTCTAAAGTGTATCTGGTATCTTGTTTGGAAATGAGAGAGGCTTCTGTGCAAATATGTTTGACAAGACTCCTAAGATAATGGGACGTACATGGAGCCCACCAAACCAAAAGTACCTCTGGATAGCTAAGTGCATGTCTCAGGCCATGAAGTTTCAAGTTTAGTGATATGAAATGCACTTAAAGTATTAAGGCACACTCTGGTTACTACTTCAGATTAGTAAATTAAAACATTAATAAATCCTCAAAATTAATATATAACCTAGCCAATATGGAATTAAAACCTGCTAGTAAAATAAAAATTTATGTAATTACTTTATAGTGTCGTGGCAAAAAATTCATCATCAGAAGGCTTTTTACCTAAAAATAAAGGCTATTAGGACTCGAGATAGACAGACAGAGTTGTAAGGCTTTATTGCAATAAATCAACCACATGGACTCAACCCATTTTGGCCGAATGAGATTGAGCGACGATCATTACAGCAATTGAAGTTTTTATAACAATTTCTTATCATTTTACCTCATTCAATTAGCTCATTCTGCACCTGGTTTTACTGTCCATTATTCCTCTTGGTGTCTGTTCGGCTTATTTTGATTGGTCTAAGACTGGGTGGATGGCTTCCTTATACCATCTTTGGGCTTTACTTATGTAATTTCCTATCTTTTCTGACCTCGCTATAATGAGCTCTTTTGCCCATCTTCTCTGACTCCCTTCTATTCCCGATTGGCCGAACCTTGAGTTTCCATGGGAACCCTTATTATCTCCTTACTGTTCCTATCACTGGCCCCCTTATGGAATTTGTTATTTTTTCTATGCTGTTCCCATTTTCTTTAACTGGCCAAGGCTTTGATTCCATATATGGGTTTCCTCTCATCGTTTTCTCTCTTAAGCCTTCCAAACTTTTTACAATAGTGACCTGAAGCTTAAGCTTTAATTAAAAAGAAGTATAGTATGTGCTTTCATTTAATCATTGCTTGGCATGCTTGATTTGTCTTAATTTCTACACTAAAGTTAATTGCTAATATATTCTTATAGTATTTTTGCTAATGCCTGAATTTACTAAGATTTTCTCTTCATGCATTAGGTCAGCGTGACCCTGCTTACAGCAAAAGCCTTTCTGCTGATTCATCGGCCCAGCTGCTTTTATGATACACACCTTTCAGAGACATCTACTCTGTTTTAGCACTTCCTAGCCTTGAATCACAGGTGTTCTCAAACTCTTATCCTGTCCAAAGCTAGTCTCAAATTTTACTGTAAGCCTGAAAAATAATGCAATATAACTGATTTTTTAGTTAACTATTTGCTTGACCTATATTATTTGCTTAATATTCTAATTTATGCTTAATCTTAATATTTTTGAAGCTTTTAATTACTTTTTATGTCTCTATATGTTAATTTGCTATTATCTGTTATTATAAAAAAAATCTCTTTCTACAATAGTTAAATTTATGCACAGTTTTGATATCAGGGACTATAGCATTCTGCTGCACAAAAACTTTATATTTTAGTTGGATTATCAGTCACTGTTCTTAGTGGGTTTACTTAATACTTTTCAAACTATTTTGCATATGTGCAGAAATCTAAAAACAGTATTCCTCCATTGCTGTGTATGGAATGATCTACCTACCAATATTATAAAGGGATCTTTGGTCTCTGCAATTATTTCAAAACAGAAGACATGTTCCTGTGGCTGCTCACATTTCATTTTTGTATTGCATTTTAATAGCTATAGCAGTTGTTTTATTTGACACTTGCTAAGTATTTCATATTTTCATTTTCTTCTCAGCCTCCTGCAATTGAAACTAATTATTTACTTCATAATTTTCCAAACATTTTAATGCACAGATAAAATTAATTGGTTAAAAAATTAATGCCGCATCTGATTACCTGATTTTACATTCTGCAAATTGCATTAAAACGAAGTTGTAACGCTGTCTGATTTGGCTGATTATTTGGTGAGTCAGGGTAAGGTTCATCATATCACATCTCTTCAGGTACAGGCAATACACGATTGTGTGCCACATCGTGCAGCACGCTACAGTGTTTGCAAAATGCGAAACACTTTCTGTGCACTTTAGAGCAGCACATTAATAGAGTGGAAATGCTTTCTATTTGCATAAGCAAATTCATTCTGTGAAGGCACCTTTATAGTGTAGCGTCGGCACCAAACACACCAATGGATTGATTCTCTGCTGTTTACATGGTTCTTCGAAGTGACCTGGGGGGTATTTTTAATACGTGGATCACTCGTTTAGCCGGATGTGCTGTAATTGTTGACGACTTAGCATGATCCTGGATCTGTCAGTTTTTCTAAACTTTTGCTGGATGTGTTGTCATAGCAGCACATACAAATCAGGTTTGTTCTATGTAAACAAGGATTAGCGCACACACTTAATCAGTGTCCGTGCATTGAATTCATTCAGTCTAGGCTGATGAATGAGCAACCAATTGATATCGTAGCGCAAATTATAAGATGACAATTTCATATACAGAGGGTTTTGCATGATCACCAAGATCCTTTATTGCTCCCAGAGGAAATTCTTTTTGAAAGATACCGCTTTAGCCGGGTGGGGGGAATATTGTACCTCAAAGATTTATTAGCACCTTATATTCAAAGTCAAACTAGGCGAAGTCGGGCTGTCACAACCACACAGACAGTATGCTTTGCAAGCGGCACTTTTTTATACACTGTAGGCGATGTGGAAAATCTATCTAAAAGAGCAGTTTGCCAGGCAATTCGTAAAGTTTGTTTGGCTCTGAAGTATTTACTTTGGGTTTTCATAGTGTTTCCTGGACACTTGAGTGTGCAGACAATTAAAGAGGCATTTCATGCTATTGCAGGTAGGCAATACACAGGCAAAAACACCCACAGTTCCATAAAGAATCTCACAATCGCCTAACATTTTCATTACCCAGGATTTCCAAATGTGATTGGGGTACATGGGATAGATCAGAGTGGAGTCTGATCAAACATTATTTGGAAAATTTACCTCTCCTCCTGATGAATAATCAAACACAGTGTCTGCATCAGATATTTGACCTTCATCAATATCTCGTTGGTCAGACACAGGCTCTAGGGATATGACATTCCCTGCAACTAACCCAACAAAAAAAGAGGGCTATATGGAAAAAAACCTATGGCACCCATTGAGAACAAATATATGCAATGACCATCCTTTACCTGAAATGAAGTGACCAATGCATCATGCCACTGGTTCTGAGGAGAAGCTTCCCCCTGGAATGACCTCAGAAACAGGGCGATGGGCATTTTGCTGGAGATCCAACTTTTCTGCAGGGGTTAGGTCTGGACCGTGTGGACCTCCACCTGTTTTTTGATTGTCTGCCTTCCTATTAGCTTTAAAATTTATGTTTTTTATATTATATATGATTCTTTATGTCAACAATTCTTTAAATAGTTATATGCCAATATTTACCAGTTTAAAGTATATTCTTGGTACTTCACTTTAACCTGTTCCCATGTTCTCCTTGTGCTCACCTTTGATCTGGAATTATGACATATTAAATAATAATTAATCTGACACATAGGAAATGAAACGTTGAATTCAGTAAGTACAATGCACACTACGCGTTTAATTTGTCGCCCACTTTTTGCCAGCCGTCTTTTCTGGTTTGGGCTGCTTTTGCAGTGTTACCCCTTGTGCATATTAAATCTTGAAATTCTTCATATCCTTCGAGTAAAAGGTCCTGCTCCGCTTGTGTGAAAAAATGCGCCTGTTCTTTCGTCATTTTGTTGCAGCCTATCAAAGACTTGCTGATCATGTTTTCTAGACTCAATATTTGTGGGCTTTTCCATCAACATAGGCGACCGCATTCATCTCAGATGATTAGATCCAGCTACACTAATCTACTACACGGCTGCATTTGAAAAACCGACTTATCCCAGATGAGTTTCACCGGCATTAACTCATCCAAGTTGAGGCATATGATCTCAGATGAATTAAGCGACGTACGGAAAATACCCCCCTGCTATCTTTTGGCCTCCATTGTCAGAAAAAACACCCACGATCGGGAGAAGTTTTCATAGGCTCTCCTGCTATAGATGATACCAGCTCATTCTTTTTGTGTTCCATCCCTGGCTGATTTAACCTGTCCATTGACATTACAATAGCAACGTGCATGCAGTTGGCTACTTTGATTATGTTGTTAAAAAAACAGATGGTGCTGCGAATTGCGCTTTGTTGTATGACTGTTCAACCACAATGTAAGCAAATCTTATATATCTGGATGACAAGTAGATAATACCATCCTGTACAGTTGGCATGGAGTAAATTAGTAATGTTTGTGAAATACCCAATCAGTCAGCAAGTTCACAATGAAAAGCTCCTGTGGCTAAAAACCCAAGAGTGGACAGAACTTGAAAAGGAGTAGGAAGACCACAATTCCTCAAAGTCTGCCTTTGTAGAGCTGGCTCCAGTTCAGTACACAGCTCCACGAGGATAGCTCTTGGAAATCAAAATCGACTTAGAAGCTAGTCATCATGCTTTCTTCTAATTCTTCCATTTGCAATGTCTTCCAAAAATACTAAACCAGCTATGGTATTTGGAATAGTTTGGCCATTCCATGCACCATTATATTGTTACAGAATGATTACAACCAAATGTATTAACTTTGTAAATGATATACAAATAATTTTAGTGTATTAGATAACGCTTGTGTCATGGATGTGAAATGGAAAAAGAAAGGTAAAAAGAAACAGTAGTATTGCTTTGACACTGGGTGCTGCCAGTTTGCAAAACCGAGAAGAAAAGTGCATACACAAGGTGTGAGGCTGCCGTGAAAATGTGCATGACTTTATGGCAAGTTTCATTTTTATACATCTTGAAGTGAGTGTGCAAAAAGGCATACACAAAATTTTGTGCGTATGCATCGTTTATACATGATGCCCATTAGTCATAGATTGCATTGTTCTATGTCTGTTTTTGGTAATATGTCTACCCAGTGTGGAAAAATAAACACGGACAAACAACAAAAGAAGAGTTGGGGGAATTCCCCGTATAATGTTGGCGATCCAAATATTAAAAAAGGACTGGTTCAATGGTCAAAATGGAAAAATACATTTGGCAATCAATCAGTTCTTTCATGGGTCTTTTGTGGAATAGTGGCAGGAAGGAAATTAGGATCAGAGAGGAAATGTAAGTGTTCTTGAAGAAAGTAATGTCATCAAAGGGGGCAGGAAGTGATGTCATCATGGAGAGCCAGAAGTGATGTTGTTGCGTGGGACTGAGGTGAGAAAATTTGATTAATCTTCTGTTGGTCTGTTGTAAGAGGAAAAAAGGATTAGTACTCTCTACTAACCCCTTATGTCTTGCTATTTCATGCTCACTTGGATTCTTTGGCTGCCCCCTAAGTGCATGTGTGTAACACCATGCAATACCAAAGACATTTTTTGAAGAATCTGCTTTTCCAGGGAACGTGAACAGAAACAAAACAGCATTTACCTTTCTTGTTTAGCAGAAGAGAATGCAAGATGATGCTTTTGCTAGTGTTTCAGCACTACTTCAGCAGTGAAATGCGGCAGGGCACTGGCATTCCTAGCTGCACATTGCCGTGGAGACCTACATGGCTACTTATGCAGACTCGTTCTTTGTCAGTGGCTTATCACCACTTATTGTTGAAGTAAAAGAAAAGAGGTGTGAAGCATTTAGTTTACCACGGAAAATAAAAGGGATCCCAGAGATTAATCCAATCGTCTGTGAGGCTGTGGTTATATTAATAGAGGCCTTGCACAGGCAAATACAACATGATGTAAGAACATGCCTATGTCACCCACAATTGTTTATCAGTTGATGAAGTGCTCCACGATTGGTCAGTAAAATGGCGTATGAAGTTCACTTCCTACCTGCAGAGGTCATCTTTTGACTGAATCATTTTGAGTGACTGTCTGGTGTAGTTCAATATAAAAGTACATAAAGCATAGCAGCTTGAGTCCTATTTTTTGTATATATTTTCTTTTTGTACATACAGTATAGATATACAGGTTTGGTTTACCGGATATACAATTTAAACAGATTGTTATTTTCATTGGAAATTTGACATATGCATTATTTTCACTTTTACTTTAAAACTTTTGCAAAAACAATACTTGTCCTTTATTTCCAGCCCCGGGCATGGTTAAATCTCTTTCTTGCAAGATGTATAACGCTGCACGCACAGTGAAGGGGGGTAGGCTGAATGCACGCTAAGGAGATGCTGTCGGATCAGCTGCTGCTGGCGAGATGCGGGTTCTGTTTGTCGCACTGTGCGTCGATCATTTAAAAGCCTGTACAGTAGCTGTCCTTTTGCCACTTTGTGTCTCTGCCACTTATGTTGTGAAGGGGGGCGGGTGGGGCTGAAGGCATGGTAAGGAGAAGTGGTCGGACTCAGGGTGTCACACACTTACACTCTTCAATGGCTCATGGACTTTCTTAAAATACCAAGGGGGTCTGCTAGTGTGGACGAAGTCTTCAGACCAGACAGCAGGTGGAATTATAAAGCAGCTTTATTTTGCAGAGTCACAGTGAGAAGAGCTTCAGAAAAGCAGACAATCAAATATACATGACAGCGTCAGGGCTCTTTTGAACCCCGTCTGTTGGGTGGGGCAAGTTTTTATACCCCTAGAATGCGTGATTTAATATCATTATAAAATGCAACAGTCAACACTTTATTATACACAATCCTTTAGCCCCTTCAACGCCCCTTGCAACTTGATTTCTTGGCCCCTTTTGTTATGGCGTTCAGATGTAAGCTAAGGGAAAACGTGATAAGGCAGACTCATGTGTGGAATGCTTAGACCTTGAGTCCTTTGCACAAATATTTTTCTGTTTGCTAAAACAAAGCATGCTTTTACATGGTTTAGTAAAGCTTACTTTTCAGACATGAATTAGTACAAGGGAACGAAGAGAACATTCGTCTTCCACATTCCACCCTTTTTTCGGGGAGAGTTGAGTGGGAAAGGGTAGGAGAGGGGGATGGAGTGGAGTGAGCGGAGGAGTGTGGTGGCTGTGCTGATCTGAAGCATTTTTTCTTTGTGTAAAAAGTAAGCCTTTGCCATAGAGGCAGTAAAATACTTGGATACAGTGTATCTTATCAAGAGAACAATACAGCAAGCTACAAGCAGGAGAATGATAAAAGCAACTGTAAGAGAGATGAAAACTGACTTAAGCCATTTAACCAGGTTGAGTTGAGGTGTGTTCTAATTCAGGACCCACAACAGTGGCTACAGCTCAGCTAAATGAACCACCAGAAACCTGCAAACTGGAACAAAGCACAAGGAGTCCCCGGCGAATTGAAAATAAATCACCCTAAAATGTCCAAGTATTGCTGTTTTTATAGCTGAAAGTGCATACAATTTTTACTATTATATTCTAGAAAATAATCTGTAGGAAGAACAAAAATCCAGCTTTCTTTCAAGCCGTGCATTATATAGCATCTTTCATACATTTATCAGTTCATCCATTTTCTAACCCACTTCAGTTCAGGGTCATGGTCATCTGGCACCTATCAAAGTTGTGGGCACTGGAACCCTTGAACTGGATGCTATCCTATCACAGGGCACACTCGTTCACATGTCCATAAGAAACACCAGGCAAAAGTAAAAAGTTAACCCAGTTTTTACATCTTCAGGATATGGCAGCAAACAAGGATACCACAATCAAGGGTGCCATCTTTTGCAATGTGAGATGTGAATCCAAGCAGGTAGTCCCTCAACTTTAACAGCGTGTGGTGTCGACAGCAGAACTTGGAACGGTCCTCTCCACCGTGGGTGATGCCAATGTTTCCTTTGAGTATCTCTAACCAGAATCCAGGTTCCTAACGGAATCGGGGAGTCCTTTGATGGAGGACTAGTTCTCCAGGCCTGATTCACCTGCTCGTGGACTTCCTTCAGAGAAGCTCGGAGACCTGTAAGACTGGAAAGAAGATCATTGTCCACAGTATGCAGTGTAACATTACCTATGACCATGCCGTCCGGTTAGAATTTCGAATGGCAACAGCCCTAACTGCCGAAGTGTTCTTCCCCTTAATCCCATCAAGGCCAGAGGCAGAGCATCAGGCCAAGTTAAATTTGTTTGCTCACAGATTTTAGCCAATTTAGATTTCAAGGTACCATTGCATCGTTCCACAATACCTCCACTCTGGGGGTGGTATTTGCAATAATGATGCACATTTATCTGGAGCCAGGTGGTTAATTCATTTATAACGGAATTTACAAAGTGTGTGCCATTATCAGTTTGTAATTTCTGCAGTATGCCCCATCTTGGAATGATTTCCTTTATCAAAGCTTTTGCCACAGTTTTGGCTTCTGCATGTTTGGAAGGGAAAGCTTCCACCCATCGGGAGAACACATCAACAGTTACTAAACAGTATCGGTACCCTTTGATGGTGTTAATTCAATGAAGTCCATTTGAAGGTGTTCGAATGGACCCATTAGGTTAGGTGTAACGGCAGGACTTACCTGGGTGCCCTTTCCTACATTAAACTTTTGACATAATGCACAGCACCTGCAGAACTGCTCTGCATATGTAGAAAAACCTACAGCTTCCCAATGTTTTTCAACATCTTGAACCATGGCGTCTTTTCCAGCATGATCTAGGCCATGGGCAATTTTTTCCATACCTGGAAAAGAAGCTTTAGGAAGGAAAGGTTTGTTAGTTTGCTTATGGGTCCAAATTCCATCAAAGAGGAACCCTTCTTTGGACCATTTTCTCTTCTCTGTGTCCGTGGCTGCACTCTGTAAAGAAATAATTTGATTATCAGTGTCCTGGTCATTTCTCTGTTGGAATAAAGAGATTGGTGTGTTATTATACGCAGCCCGTTTAGCAAAATGATCAGCTAATTCGTTTCCTTTGCTGACAGGATCCTGTTTTCCTGTGTGAGCTTGACATTTAATGATCGCTAGCTTTGATGGTTTAGTTATGGCCTCTAAGAGGGATTCTATTAGTTTTTGATGTTGAATGGGCTTGCCAGTACTGGTCTTGAATCCCCCGAGTTTCCATAATGCCCCATGATCATGGCAGACTCCTAAAGCATATCTAGAATCAGTATAGACAGTTACAATTTTTTCCTCTGACAACTGACAAGCTCGGGTGAGAGCTATGAACTCAGCTGCCTGCACACTTAAACTTGAAGAAATTCGGTTTGCTTCCAGCAGGTGGTCACCTTTGACCACTGCATAGCTGGTTGAAGGTGTTCCATTTTCCAATTGTAAAGAACATCCATCCACAAAAATTATCTCCCCTGTTCCTAAGGGTGTTTCCTGTAGGTCTGGTCTAGGTTTTATAACCTTAGTTATTTCATCATGACAGTTGTGGGGCTTCCCTTGATTTTCAGTTGGAAGAAATGTAGCTGGATTTAAGGTGGAGCACCTTTCTATGGTAACGTTTGACAAAGTACAGAGTACATTTTGGTAGTGTATTGCCCTAGCAGTAGTGAGATGTGAGGTTTTAGCCTGTACTAAAATGGAGTGTAGGGCGTGAGGCACTTTTACCACTAGGGGGCTAATGAGCACTATATCTGTACTGGCTAGCACGGCCTCTGTTGTGGCTGCTACAGCTCTGAGACAGGTTGGAAGTTTATCTCCATGGAGTTTTTGAACTGCATTCATATATCCCCCTTTTCGTCCACGAACAGAGTGAATGGACAAAAATAGACAACAGTCCCAACACAGGCGCAAACAGTAGTGTACATTTTTTTTTTTAAAGTCACATAGAGCCTTCTCAGCTTGATCATTCCATGCCACCTGACCAGAAAGGGGGAGATCAGGGGTGATCGCTAAAGTTTGCAAAAGCTGTGCTCTTTCAGTGAAGTTTAAAATCCATTGCCGGCAGTATCCTAGAATGCCTAATACAGACACAACCTTTTACTTTGTAACAGAACTAGGAAGATTTTGAATGGTGTTTATACGATCGCTAGAGAGAGAGAGCTCTTGTTACGCAAGAAATGTCATGACCTAAATATTTCACAGTTGTTTGAATTAACTGCAGTTTTGTTTTAGAAACTTTATGGCCATTTTCTGCTAAAAATAATAACAATTTCTGAGTATCATGTGCACAATCTTCTTCTGTAGTACTACACATTATATCATCTACATACTGTATCAATACACTGTCTTTATCTGGCCAAAAGCCATCTAAATTTTGAGCAAGAGCTTGTCCAATACACAAGGGGCTTCAGTATATCCCTGAGGCATAAAGGTCCATGTCCCATGGCGGTTTTGGAAAGTAAAGGCAAACCAGAATTGAGAGTTGGGGTGCACAGGAATAGAAATGTAAGCATTAGCAAGGTCAATAACAGAGAAATACGGGCGGACGGGGGTATCGTAGAAAGAGTATAATGGAAGGATTAGGAACAATAGGTGCCCTAGGAAAAACTGCAGAATTAACTTGTCGAAGATCTTGAACAAAACACCATGAACCGTCAGCCTTTTAAACAGGTAAAATGGGGGAGTTGACTGGAGAATATTTAATTTGAATGATTGCTCCACATTTCACGAGATCAGAATGTACGAGATGCCAGCCTCTGCTTCTGGAGACAGAGGACACTGGGCGCGATGCGGGCGGAAGGATGATTTTGGGTAAATCACCAGTGGCTCACAGTGCGCTATCCTTCCATAATCATTTTTCCCCTGGGACCACAGTGCATCGGGAAGTGAGGAAAGCCAAGAGGGATATGACGTCTGTAATGAAAATGTGGAAAGGGTGGGATGGCATAATGAATGGATAACTGGAAGGTCATCCCGAAGTAAAACCTTAGTTATCAAATGATCTGAAGTATCAAAAATACCCGGAGCAACATGCAGCCAGTCCGTCCTATTCAGACATTGTCCCACCCATTCCCCAACTTTGACCCAGTGAACTGTGCTAGATTTGGCTAAAGAAACATGGGGCACTGAACCTCCCAAATAAAAAACGCTTTGTGAATATGTGAGGTGCACAGACAGCAGCAGCTTTGTTGGATTAGAGGAAAAAAAAATGCAAGGGATATGGAGGGTCTCTGGGCTAGTACCTGAAGAGAGAAAAGATTCTAACCAAGGTGTGTCCAATTCAGCAGGGAAGTACTGGGCAGTACAGTGGAGGGTGTTGGGGACTTGCAAGTGGGGAAAAAGACATGAAGGAAAAGAGTGTAGGGCTTTAAGGAGAATGGTGTGTGAGTAGATATTCAGAGTAGTTATAGGCATGGGGTTAGTGTCAAAATCGCAATTAGAGCTGTCCATCATAATGATTAATGACTTTAAGCCCCGTCCCTCTGACGTCATACCGGAAGTTCCGCCCCATCACCTCCTGATGACGTCACATCGGAATTCCCCGCCCCTCCACGTGACCTATCTCCGCCCCTTTGGCACTAGCCCCTGGCATCGGATTGGTCCACGGCCCCCTGTCCCCGCCCAGACTCCTCCTTGAACATCCCCTTGCATCCGATTGGTTCAATAAACTGTCAAGGGCCGTTTGATGGATGTCTGACCGGTGTTGGAACCCGCTCCGCACCTGCTGGGTAAAATAAACTGTGAACGGTCCGTGTGATGGATGTCTGACCGCTGTTTGAACCCGCTCCGCCCCCCTCTCCCGAAAGACAAGCCCGGGCGTGTTACAACCTTTACCTCGACAAGCTCAGACATGCCTTGGGCATGTCCTGAACAGCTCAGACATGCCCGGGGCCTGCCTCAGCCCCCGCCCTTTCTCTAGCACAAGACCAGACATGCCCGAGGCCTGTCCTGACCAGCTCAGACAAGCCCAAAGTCGCCCCAGCACCGGTTCGAGGACGTTCCCATCCGTACCCTGACGGCCTAAAGGGCCTGCCTCGGCCCCTGGGCCCGGGGCAGCACCTGACGGACGGCCTCCCCACACCTCCCAGTCCCCCACACTTCCCTGCCGAAAGCCTAAAAAGCGAAGCATTTTGTTCTATCTACGATTTTAAGATGAGCAAGCCATGAAAACATCTCATCTTGGCTTCAAACTAAGTCAATCTGCTTTTTATCCATCTCACACACAGATAACAAACTGTGAGATCAAAGACACGGTCTGAGTCAGGCCACGGCACCTGACGGTCGGCCTCCCCACACTTCCCGGTCCCCCACACCTCCCAGTCCCCCATACTTCCCTGCCGAAAGCCTAAAAAGCTAAGCATTTTGTTCTATCTACGATTTTAAGATGAACACACCATTAAACCATCTCATCTTTGCTTCAGACTAAGTCAAGCTGCTTATTTTTTCCATCTCACACACAGATAACAAACTGTGAGATCAAAGACACGGTCTGAGTCAGTCAGGGTGATCGCACCCTGTTTCTGGGACCCCCGGGGTCAGGCCACACCTACTGGCCGGTCTCCCCACCACTTCCCGGCCACTTCTGAAAGTGCTGTATAAAAAAGCACATTTTCTTCGGTTCTATCTATGATTTTAATATGAACACGCCATTAAAATATCTATCTCATCTTTGCTTTATCACTTACAGGTCCATCCTTTTCCATCTCACAGAAATTCCTCAACCAACATTGAATCAGGTTCCCAGTGACAGACTCTGCAGTAAAAACATTCTTAGCAATAAAGCAGCCCCACTTTTAGCAGACCCCCCTTGCAAGCAGGCCTGTGTGCTCTCTCTTTCTCTCAGAGCGCAGACATGGGCTGAGACAGCCCCTGCTGCAGCGTGGAGCGTGATCGCCTTCGCATAGTTGTGTGCTTCGAGCACCCATTCCCGCGGGGTGAGCCCCTGCGAGTTCGCCGCTTGTCAGCAGCTGTCGATAAACTCCCCTACCCCCATATGTCAGCGGGCTCGAGACCGCGCAGACCCTCTGTCGATGGATCTTTTAAAGTGAAGGGATTTTTAAAGATTAGCTTGTAAAGCTTGAGATAACTGCTAGTTCAGCCCTTTAAAAATCACACATAGTTAAATAATATGCCGCAGTTCCCTTTTAAATCACGTTTGAGACGTCTAGCCTGGGATGATTGGTGTCTGATATCAAAAATTTTTACATATATACAGAGCTTAACCTTAGGGTTTATTTTCCGGGGTCTGTCTAAAATAAGACAAAAGACAGTTACTAAAAAAGAGCAAAACCCTAATTTCCTTAATTACATTGTCCTCCTGGCTGAGTAATGAACCATGTCCTGTACTTTCGAGAGGCCAGCCCATGCCTGTCATCCCTTACACTATATAGCATGTTTGGTTACTCTTTTTGTAAGTATAATATAATGAAGTATCATTACACTGGTCAAGAGAGACAGATTCCATGTTTGTTTTTGCTTAGCTCATTTCTATCACCTAGGAGCCTTTTGACAAAAGAAACCTCTCTAAATACACGTGTGCATTTCAACGGATATTTATAAGAAAGCAGGTTTTCTACCTTAACCCAGTTTTGTACGTGCATGTAAAAGCACTTCCTGTTACACTAGCGCAAAATTTTGATATTTTCTGTCTACTCAAAAAACTAACATTTTTTTCTATTTACACAGGTGATAATTAGAAATCATTTTACCATTTTTAATTAAAAAGTTAAAAACAGAAAAGCCCAATTATGATTTTGTTTTGTCATGGGAGGGCCCTAGGGTGACACTTTTCCCCTT
The DNA here is from genome assembly GCF_016835505.1 of Polypterus senegalus. Classification (NCBI taxonomy): domain Eukaryota; kingdom Metazoa; phylum Chordata; class Cladistia; order Polypteriformes; family Polypteridae; genus Polypterus; species Polypterus senegalus. The sequence continues at coordinate 65,952,163 of NC_053169.1, read as the reverse complement.
TATACTCTTACTTATGTAGACCTTAAAACATATTCTTACCAAAATAGTTCATCACTTCCCAATTCCTGTAACTTCAGGTAATTGGACAGAGCTCCATGAAAGGCAAGAGAAGATTATAGGTCAAATACACAGTGTCATAAAATAAAATAAAGTGTGAACACCGCGCAGACCTCTGCCCATGACGGATGGATCTTTTAAAGTTAAGGGAATTTTAAAGATTAGCTTGTAAAGCTTGAGATAACTGCTAGTTCAGCCCTTTAAAAATCACACATAGTTAAATAATATGCAGTAGTTCCCTTTTAAATCACGTTTGAGACGTCTAAAAAATCTAGCCTGGGCTGTATAATTTGTAATTATATTACTTAATATAATTTGTATAACAATCGATCTAAAACAAGCCCTTTTTCTATTCAAACTCACCCCACATTTTAAATACAGGTATCTTCAGTTGACCCTTGTGGAAGCAAGCGGCCCGCATGGCTCAGGGAGGGGGTGATGGTTCCAGCACAGGCCACTTTCCCAGTGACGGACTCTGAGTAAAAAACAGTTTTAGCAATGAAGCTGATTTCCCAGAGAGAAAGACCAAGTGGCAGACCCAGTCAGCTTTTAGCCGACTTACCTGCGAGCAGCCCCTGCTCTCTCTCTAAACTCAGAAAGTAAACTCAAGCTCTGTAAGCACCCCAATCGGGGGAAGGACTCTGCGAGTTCACTTGCAAACAACTGAGCCCGCCCGTTTTGAGCACCCACCCCCCGCTGGGTGACCATCAGAGAGCTCACCAGCTGGTAATCTCAGGAATTTGTTAGGATTAGGTCATGTACAAACCTAAACTTTGATTTATCACCTTTAAAGACATGGAGCAGTCTCGTGCTACAAACGCCTTGTGTCTCTTTTTAACACTTCTGCCTGTAAAAGCTCTCTATTCCTTCTGTGGCCTCAGGTTTAATAGGGGCTTGCACCCAGGCTAATGAACAAGGTCCTGTACATGTCGAGATGCCGGCCCATGCCTGCCGTCCCTTACACTATATAACATGTTTGGTTATTCATTTTGTATGTATAATATAATGAAGTTATTTTTAAAAGTAACCCCACACCGCACAAGAGAGACAGATTCCACGTGTGTTTTAGGATTTGCTGCGATCAGTGATTTTTAGTGTTTTGCTCATTTCTGTCACCTAGTAGCCTTTGGACAAAGGAAAACTCTGTAAATACACTTGTGCATTTAAACGGAGATTTATAAGAATGCACAGGAGGCCATAGTGAGGTGTGCTGGTTTAACTATAGTCAGGGGATGTAAGTAACACTTTTTGCCCCTCCGAAATTCATGTTTTTTTTAAATCAGCAGCTTTTTTAGCTCATGCTAGTGACCTCATAAATGGGAGCCAACCACTCAGCACGCTTGTATAGCTCACAAAATAGCAGAGCTAATTACTCTTTCTTCTTAAACTAATGATCAGATATTCGGGTAATTCTTAATGAAACACTAAAGCTAGTGAACAAAAATACATGTTCAGTAGCCAAGTAAAACAACCGGTTGCTTTAACATGAAAAAAAAGCATCTTTAGAAAGTAAAGCATCTAAAGGCATCTTTGTAAAGGTCCAATTTTAAAACATTATAAGAAAAATCCTAGTTTCCAAAAGAGTTCTGCCCATTTTTCCAACAGTTTTCCTGATTGATCTTTGGAAGCATCAGTGCCTTTCTGATCACATCCACCCCAAACAAAGCATAGAACTTAATTTCTGTACTCATTTTAAATGATAATAGCCAGTATAAAGTCCCTAAAGGAACTGGAGACATCTGATATCTTCTGTCATATATGTTTTCTTGCCAGCCCAAGTCATTCAGATTCTGCTTACAACACAAATGTACGATTATTTTTTCTCAAATGGCCAGTTCTTTGGCCTGCTAATCATGAAAAAATCTTATTTTATTCTCATGACACTTTATTTGCATATTTTATTATACCTACTTGCATCAACATTTATCTATCTCTATATTTATTTTTCTGTATCAGAAGGTAGTTTAAGTTAATTTGTTTTGGGTTCAATAGATGTATTTTTCATATTTTCGATTCTTGTTTTCTTTTTTTCACATCTTCGAGCCCCCTTTTTGTTACTTCGCGCCCCCTAGCGTGGTCATCCCCCAGTTTGAGAACCACTGTTGTAGGGTTTTATTTTGTAAAACACTCTTCGGCATTTCAAGCTAAGTTAGATTCCCTTGTTTATTCAGCCATCCACCGGGGTTCCATTTTTGTTATAAATTGTATTTAGCCTCTCTTTATTTACTAAGCATTTTATATGATGATTAGAAAACAGTTATCTTGTTCAGGCTTTAATTTAAAACAGCATTTTCATCAACAGGTTATAACCACTTTGGTACTCAGGGGGCTTTGTATAATACAAAGTTTTAGAAATTCTGTGAATGCTTGGTAATAGCCTTCCATTTTACAGCAGTTATGAGCCCCTGAAAATAAGAACGGTTATAGTAGGTTATAGGAGCCTGTACACTACAGGGCTTAGGATTAGGCTTTGGACACGTTAGGCCAATCAGGATGGAAAATGTTTTTAGTGAATAGTTACATCATATCTACTATTATATGTATTAGCACAAGGATTAAAATTTTACTAAAACTGTGAGGTTTATTCTTTCTTTTAGGTAGTCCAGGTGACATAGGACGGCTGTTATTGAAAACTGCTTTTCCCCTCTGTTTCTGAAAAAGCGCCCTTGGTTTTAGTAGCATTCAGGGTGAAGGGACGTAAGTTTGAACTGTGATTCCAAGAGTCAACAAGTGTCTGCAATCTTCTTGAATACGAGTCCAAGGACCTGGGTTTGTGCAGGGATCATAGTCACGGGCAGAGTTACGCTAGACATTATTATTCCAAAATGAAACATTGACTCGCCCCTATCACAAAGATAAGATAGTAAAAACTAAAATGTACAAATACTAAGTCACAGAGGAGATTAAAAAACATCTTAAGACCGGATCACCCCAAGCTCACCGCACACTACAACAGAACCTATGTGTTCTGCGGTATATTATCAGCTAAACTGTCATCTATGTAGGCAGTTCCACGGATGCAAAGAGTTGGGAAAAACATTATTTAACATCTGCTAGTATGAGGCTGATTAACATGAGCCGGTTATTGTTAGAATCTTACCTGGCACTAAAAGTCAGGCTTGTGTTCCTCCTGATTCAGGAAGAACATTAAATATTGGAGTTTAGAATATGAACTAGACTGATAAGGACATGTGGGCCAAAATAAATAAATAAAGTAAATAACCACATGAAAAAGTGGAGTGATTACAATTTGAAAAACTGCAGTGATGTATAAAAACATTTGAAATAAATAATAAGATTTTTGACATGCAGTCTGGAATAGTCTGATGTGTCTTAAAGAGTTCATTTTTAAATAAAACTTAAAAAGGCAAATTAAAAATATTAAATCTGAATAAAACACAGAAGTATCATTTAATGATATCAATTAGGGTTAAGTATTATCAAGCACCGGGATCTATTTATGAGGTTTATTTAATTTAGTTATAAACAAAATGATTGGTGGCATTTTGCTTTGAAATAAACAATAGTTTGATAGATCTTTAAGAATTAGAATGCAAGGGCTGACAAAGAGTACGGGTTTGTGGAAAGTTTTTTATACTCTATGAAAAGCGACTCCCGCCCCACCGGCCTGATTGGTTAAGGAAACTGTCAAGAGCATTTTGATGGATGTCTCTTATTCGGGTCAGTGAAAGGTACTTCGGCATAAAAAACCTAAGGTCTCGGGGTTATGGTCGTTGTGAATAGTGAATACATTAAAGAGAATACAAAACACAAACCGCACTCGTCCTATCTCATTTGAAAAACACGAGGTGAATTTTGAACATCATGTCCTATGACCGGTTAACCCTGCGGACCCAGGCGCTAGATCTCCATCATATGGAACATTACAGAATAAAGATTAGAGAATCTTTTGCAGTCTCCATTACAAGATCCATAGCACCCACAAGAAGCTGGACAATGAAGTTCAGACCCGTTTAGTTGGTCAGAATCATGGGGGTTAGCGCCCAGGGTCATATTCTAAAATATCTTAGATTATATCTATTTAGTTAGCATGTCGGCACTGTTCATTTTCAATATAGGTGGTATATTTCCCTGACCAGGGGCTTCTTGTCAAAAGGTTAAAATAAAACAGACATCCGAGATACTCTTTGTCAGCCCTTGCATTCTAATTCTTAAAGATCTATCAAACTATTGTTTATTTCAAAGCAAAATGTTTTGGAAGGTTATTACCAAGCATTCACAGAATTTCTAAAACTTTGTATTATACAAAGACCCCTGACTACCAAAGTGGTTATAACCTGTTGATGAAAAAGCTGTTTTAAATTAAAGCCTGAACAAGATAACTTTTTTCTAATCATCATATAAAATGCTTAGTAAATAAAGAGAGGATAAATACAATTTATAACAAAAATGGAACCCCGGTGGATGGCTGAATAAACAAGGGAATCTAACTTAGCTTGAAATGCCGAAGAGTGTTTTACAAAATAAAACCCTACACAGTGGTTCTTAAACTGGGGGCTGACCACGCTAGGGGGCGCGAAGTAACAAAAAGGGGACTCGAAGATGTGAAAAAAAAGAAAACAAGAGTCGAAAATATGAAAAATACATCTATTAAACCCAAAACAAATTAACTTAAACTACCTTCTGATACAGAAAAATAAATATAGAGATAGATAAATGTTGATACAAGTAGGTATAATAAAATATGCAAATAAAGTGTCATGAGAATAAAATCAGATTTTTTCATGATTAGCAGGACAAAGAACTGGCCATTTGAGAAAAAATAATCGTACATTTGTGTTGTAAGCAGAATCTGAATGACTTGGGCTGGCAAGAAAACATATATGACAGAAGATATCAGATGTCTCCAGTTCCTTTAGGGACTTTATACTGGCTATTATCATTTAAAATGAGTACAGAAATTAAGTTTTATGCTTTGTTTGGGGTGGATGTGATCAGAAAGGCACTGATGCTTCCAAAGATCAATCAGGAAAACTGTTGGAAAAATGGGCAGAACTCTTTTGGAAACTAGGATTTTTCTTATAATGTTTTAAAATTGGACCTTTACAAAGATGCCTTTAGATGCTTTACTTTCTAAAGATGCTTTATTTTAATGTTAAAGCAACCGGTCGTTTTACTTGGCTACTGAACATGTATTTTTGTTCACTAGAGCTTTAGTGTTTCATTAAGAATTACCCGAATATCTGATCATTAGTTTAAGAAGAAAGAGTAATTAGCTCTGCTATTTTGTGAGCTATACAAGTGTGCTGAGCGGTTGGCTCCCATTTATGAGGTCACTAGCATGAGCTAAAGCTGCTGATTTAAAAAAAACATGATTTTAGTTCTATGAACTTCGGAGGGGCAAAAAGTGCTACTTACATCCCCTGACTATAGTTAAACCAGCACACCTCACTATGGCCTCCTGTGCATTCTTATAAATCTCCGTTTAAATGCACAAGTGTATTTACAGAGTTTTCCTTTGTCCAAAGGCTCCTAGGTGATAGAAATGAGCTAAGCAAAATACTAAAAACCACTGATCGCAGAAAATCCTAAAACACATGTGGAATCTGTCTCTCTTGTGCAGTGTGGGGTTACTTTTAAAAATAACTTCATTATACAGTGGTGTGAAAAACTATTTGCCCCCTTCCTGATTTCATATTCTTTTGCATGTTTGTCACACAAAATGTTTCTGATCATCAAACACATTTAACAATTACTCAAATATAACACAAGTAAACACAAAATGTAGTTTTTATATGATGGTTTTTATTATTTAGGGAGAAAAAAAATCCAAACCTACATGGCCCTGTGTGAAAAATTAATTGCCCCCTGAACCTAATAACTGGTTGGGCCACCCTTAGCAGCAATAACTGCAATCAAGCGTTTGCTATAACTTGCAATGAGTCTTTTACAGCGATATGGGGGACTATTTGGCCCACTCATCTTTGCAGAATTGTTGTAATTCAGCTTTATTTGAGGGTTTTCTAGCATGAACCGCCTTTTTAAGGTCATGCCATAGCATCTCAATTGGATTCAGGTCAGGACTTTGACTAGGCCACTCCAAAGTCTTCATTTTGTTTTTCTTCAGCCATTCAGAGGTGGATTTGCTGGTGTGTTTTGGGTCATTGTCCTGTTGCAGCACCCAAGATCGCTTCAGCTTGAGTTGTGAACAGATGGCGGACATTCTCCTTCAGGATTTTTGGTAGACAGTAGAATTCATGGTTCCATCTATCACAGCAAGCCTTCCAGGTCCTGAAGCAGCAAAACAACCCCAGACCATCACACTACCACCACCATATTTTACTGTTGGTATGATGTTCTTTTTCTGAAATGCTGTGTTCCTTTTTCGCCAGATGTAACGGGACATTTGCCTTCCAAAAAGTTCAACTTTTGTCTCATCAGTCCACAAGGTATTTTCCCAAAGGTCTTGGCAATCATTGAGATGTTTCTTAGCAAAATTGAGACGAGCCCTAATGTTCTTTTTGCTTAACAGTGGTTTGCGCGTCTTGGAAATCTGCCATGCAGGCCGTTTTTGCCCAGTCCCTTTCTTATGGTGGAGTCGTGAACACTGACCTTAATTGAGGCAAGTGAGGCCTGCAGTTCTTTAGACGTTGTCCTGGGGTCTTTTTTGACCTCTCGGATGAGTCGTCTTTGCGCTCTTGGGGTAATTTTGGTCGGCCTGCCACTCCTGGGAAGGTTCACCACTGTTCCATGTTTTTGCCATTTGTGGATAATGGCTCTCACTGTGGTTCGCTGGAGTCCCAAAGCTTTAGAAATGGCTTTATAACCTTTACCAGACTGATAGATCTCAATTACTTCTGTTCTCATTTGTTCCTGAATTTCTTTGGATCTTGGCATGATGTCTAGCTTTTGAGGTGCTTTTGGTCTACTTCACTGTGTCAGGCAGCTCCTATTTAAGTGATTTCTTGATTGAAACAGGCAGTAGTCAGGCCTGGGGGTGGCTACGGAAATTGAACTCAGGTGTGATACACCACAGTTAGATTATTTTTTAACAAGGGGGCAATTACTTTTCACACAGGGCCATGTAGGTTTGGATTTTTCTCCTAAATAATAAAACCATCATTTAAAACTGCATTTTGTGTTTTCTTGTGTTATATTTGACTAATGGTTAAATGTGTTTGATGATCAGAAACATTTTGTGTGACAAACATGCAAAAGAATAAGAAATCAGGAAGGGGGCAAATAGTTTTTCACACCACTGTGTGAAAACGGGCGGGCTCAGTTGTTTGCAAGTGAACTCGCAGAGTCCTTCCCCCGATTGGGGTGCTTGCAGAGCCTGAGTTTACTTTCTGTGTGAGAGAGAGAGCAGGGGCTGCTCGCAGGTAAGTCGGCTAAAAGCTGACAGGGTCTGCCACTTGGTCTTTCTCTCTGGGAAATCAGCTTCATTGCTAAAACTGTTTTTTACTCAGAGTCCGTCACTGGGAAAGCGGCCTGTGCTGGAACCATCACCCCCTCCCTGAGCCATGCGGGCCGCTTGCTTCCACAAGATGTTTCCTTAGGGTCAACTGAAGATACCTGTATTTAAAATATGGGGTGAGTTTGAATAGAAAAAGGGCTTGTTTTAGATCGATTGTTATACAAATTATATTAAGTAATATAATTACAAATTATACAGCCCAGGCTAGATTTTTTAGACATCTCAAACGTAATTTAAAAGGGAACTACTGCATATTATTTAACTATGTGTGAGTTTTAAAGGGCTGAACTAGCAGTTATCTCAAGCTTTACAAGCTAATCTTTAAAATTCCCTTAACTTTAAAAGATCCATCCGTCATGGGCAGAGGTCTGCGCGGTGTTCACACTTTATTTTATTTTATGACACTGTGTATTTGACCTATAATCTTCTCTTGCCTTTCATGGAGCTCTGTCTAATTACCTGAAGTTACAGGAATTGGGAAGTGATGAACTATTTTGGTAAGAATATGTTTTAAGGTCTACATAAGTAAGAGTATAAAGGGGAAAGTGTCACCCTAGGGCCCTCCCATGACAAAACAAAAATCATAATTGGGCTTTTCTGTTTTTAACTTTTTAATTAAAAATAGTAAAATGATTTCTAATTATCACCTGTGTAAATAGAAAAAATGTTAGTTTTTTGAGTAGACAGAAAATATCAAAATTTTGCGCTAGTGTAACAGTAAGTGCTTTTACATGCACGTACAAAACTGGGTTAAGGTAGAAAACCTGCTTTCTTATAAATATCCATTGAAATGCACAAGTGTATTTAGAGAGGTTTCTTTTGTCAAAAGGCTCCTAGGTGATAGAAATGAGCTAAGCAAAAATAAACGTGGAATCTGTCTCTCTTGACCAGTGTAGTGATACTTCATTATATTATACTTACAAAAAGAGTAACCAAACATGCTATATAGTGTAAGGGATGACAGGCATGGGCTGGCCTCTCGAAAGTACAGGAAATGGTTCATTACTCAGCCAGGAGGACAATTTAATTAAGGAAATTAGGGTTTTGCTCTTTTTTAGTAACTGTCTTTTGTCTTATTTTAAACAGACCCCGGAAAATAAACCCTAAGGTTAAGCTCTGTATATATGTGAACATTTTTGATATCAGACACCAATCAGCCCAGGCTAGACGTCTCAAACGTGATTTAAAAGGGAACTGCGGAATATTATTTAACTATGTGTGATTTTTAAAGGGCTGAACTAGCAGTTATCTCAAGCTTTACAAGCTAATCTTTAAAAATCCCTTCACTTTAAAAGATCCATCGACAGAGGGTCTGCGCAGTCTGAAGCCCGCTGACATATGGGGGTAGGGGAGTTTATCGACAGCTGCTGACAAGCGGGCGAACTCGCAGGGGCTTACCCCGCGGGAATGGGTGCTCGAAGCACACAACTATGCGAAGGCGATCACACTCCACGCTGCAGCAGGGGCTGTCTCAGCCCGTGTCCGCGCTCTGAGAGAAAGAGAGAGAGAGAGAGAGAGCACACAGGCCTGCTTGCAAGGGGGGTCTGCTAAAAGCGGGGCTGCTTTATTGCTAAGAATGTTTTTACTGCAGAGTCTGTCACTGGGAACCTGATTCAATGTTGGTTGAGGAATTTCTGTGAGATGGAAAAGGATGGACCTGTAAGTGATAAAGCAAAGATGAGATAGATATTTTAATGGCGTGTTCATATTAAAATCATAGATAGAACCGAAGAAAATGCTTTGCTTTTTTATACAGCACTTTCAGAAGTGGCCGGGAAGTGGTGGGGAGACCAGCCAGTAGGTGCGGCCTGACCCCGGGGGGCCCAGAAACAGGGTGCGATCACCCTGACTGACTCAGACCGTGTCTTTGATCTCACAGTTTGTTATCTGTGTGTGAGATGGAAAAAATAAGCAGCTTGACTTAGTTTGAAGCAAAGATGAGATGGTTTAAGGGTGTGCTCATCTTAAAATCGTAGATAGAACAAAATGCTTAGCTTTTTAGGCTTTCGGCAGGGAAGTATGGGGGACTGGGAGGTGTGGGGGACCGGGAACTGTGGGGAGGCTCAGACCGTGTCTTTGATCTCACAGTTTGTTATCTGTGTGTGAGATGGATAAAAAGCAGATTGACTTAGTTTGAAGCCAAGATGAGATGTTTTCATGGCTTGCTCATCTTAAAATCATAGATAGAACAAAATGCTTTGCTTTTTAGGCTTTCGGCAGGGAAGTGTGGGGGACTGGGAGGTGTGGGGGACCAGGCAGTGTGGGGAGGCCGTCCATCAGGGTACAGATGGGAACGTCCTCGGACCGGTGCTGGGACAACTTTGGGCTTGTCTGAGCTGTTCAGGACATGCCCAGGGCATATCTGAGCTTGTCGAGGTAAAGGCTGTAACACGCCCGGCGGAGCAGGTTCAAACAGTGGTCAGACATCCATCAAACGGCTCTTGACTTTTTATTGAACCAATCGGATGCAAGGGGATGTTCAAGGAGGAGTCTGGGCGGGGACAGGGGGCCCTGCACCAATCCGACGCCAGGGGCAGTGCCAAAGGGGCGGAGATAGGTTACGTGGAGGGGTGGGGAATTTCGACGTGACATAATCAGGAGGTGACGGGGCGGGACTTCCGGTATGACGTCATAGGGGCGGGACTTAAAAGACATTAATCATTATGATTGGGTCCAGGCTGCAAAAGAGGGCTTAGTGTCGGGGAAGGTTTGGCACAGGAGTTTCTTTTGGTTAGAAAAATAGAGAGGGAGAGCTTAGTCATCAGATCCCTTCCTAACAGATTAACAGAGCAGAGCTGATTTAATAAAAAAACGGTGCATCAAAGTGGAACTACTGGACTGAAGCTGAACCCGAAGAGGTTTAGACAACAGCAAAACATGTGGTTGTCCAGAAGCAGTAAGCACAGTCACTGTATCGTTCAAGGCAGACTAGAAAAGCAGTTTCAGTGCCATTCACCAGCAAAGTCAATAAAGGATCTGTGTCCACATGGCGAGTGAGCAAAGGCAACTGAAGAGAATGGCTGGGGGTCCCTGTGAAAGGAATATCCTCAGGTTCAGGTAAGACAGGCGGGGGAGGAAGCTGATGTGGGCAATTGTGGCAGAAGTGCCCCATCGTAACAGGCAACATGTAGGTGCTTGATCTGAGGGGAGAGGTGGCTGAGCAGATGAAGAATTTGGATTAGAAAGCAAAAATCCGTGACCTCTCCCCCGGCTTCGCCCCTGTTCTCGGAAAAATCCACGTCCTCCACGTCCTCGACCCCTGCCTGAGGCAGCTCCACCTGCATAATAATTCATTTGTGCCGCGATTAACTTGGTCTGATTATCTGATTTTTTTTGCTTAGTTTTTTAACTTCATCAAAAGTGGCACTTTCCCATCCAAATACAGGACGTGCGTACCTTATTTTGGATATCAATTCTGAGTAAAGACACAAAAGGAGGAACTGCTGCCTTGGCACGGTCGTCTGGGCTGTCTAAGCCAGAATGGTTTGTCATCAAGTCCTGAATGCGGTGTGCCCATTCATCTACCGTCTCATCTTTCTTTTGTTTGGCAGCTGAAATAAGGGACCAGTCGGTGCCCTTTTTATATTTTGCAGCTATTGCAGTTTTCACGGGTTCCCATTGGGCAAGGAAAAGACCCTCATTATTTTGTCCACGAGGCAATGCCTCATTCCACTGCCACTGTACTCCATTATGCTGCCCATGATTGACAGTAGCCCAAGTAGTGCCCATCTTTCTGCGTATCACCTGGGTCCATTCAGCCGCACTGGGTTTATATATGTTGTCTAGTTGCTGCACCTGTTCCACAAACTTCAACCCACCGATTACCTTAAGATCAGGCAATTCGGACACTACGTCTTTCAGCTCTTAAATATCCCAGTTACGATGTATCATTACAGTAGTGGGGTTATCGTTTCCTGGGGGTTGTGTGGGATCGTTAGGGACCTCAATTAAAGGGCATGAAAATGTGGGTGCTAAATGTTTAGGGGACTTAAACGGGGTAAAGTTTTCAGGGGACTTATCTTGGAGGGTCTTGCTTCTAGTACGTTGTGAAATGGAGGGCTTTTTGTGTAAGTTAGAAGAGCCTCCCATAGCCCCTAACAAGTGGCCGTCAGTCTCATCATCCGGATCCATAAGTGAGGAGGGGTCTCACTGATATTGTTCATCAAAGAAATCATCAGTAACTGGGGCATCGGTAACCACAGGACACATTGGGGCAATGATTGAATGTGGCAGTGGAAGGGGTTGTGGGTAAAGTGTTGGGGAAGAGAGCACGAGATATAAAGGGTCTTTTTTATCACTCCTTTTCCTCCTTCCTTCAGACTAGGGTCCCGTATCAGCCTGCACTTTCTGTAAAGCTATAAGCAGCTCTTCCTTTTCCTTTCTATTCTTAAGTTCAGCAACTAAAAGCTCATTCCGTTTCTGTGCCGCTTCCAACATACGGTCTTTAATAACCAATTCCCATCTGTCATACATATCCATCCGATAAGGACCTCCATTACAACAACCCTGTGTATTTCTGCACAGTATTTTTCTAATGTCCTATATCTCATTCATACCTCCGGTTCCTTCCACTACGCCATCTACCTGCATTGTCCTTATTCCACTTCCTACATGCCTTTTAAAAATCTAATCCTGTCTTCTCCTCAATGAGCTTTCTATGGGAACCCGCCTTTCGATGCCGACGGCGCACTAGGAGCCTGGCGATCCCCCGAAAATAATCCTGCTTACGTTAGGTTTTTAGGACTCTTGGGGGACTGTTTGACTGGCTTGCTATTTGTTTTTCCCATAGTGAGCGGCAGGATATCAGCAGAAAATGGCAGCCCTCGATAAACCCCGTTCCACCCGCCGTCCGCTCCTATTCCCGGATTACAGCTTCAGGTGACTTTGTGTCCATTTACTCGCATCAGCAGAATCCTACATCAATACGCCCCGTGGACTCCGGGATATGGAGGTTTTAACCCCGATCCCTTCATCAGACGGTTTGTATATGTCAATCTGCCAGGGTATTGTCTCCGTCACCTTAGCAACCCGTTGAAACAAGAGTATGACCAGACAGCGGATGAAAAACTCGACCTCCCGTTTATTTAGACACACATTCTCTAAATATGCCCTTTCACCCCATTCCTCAAATTATTATAGGAGCGTGCCACTCGCCCCTTTCTATTCCACTTCACAGGGGTGACTAGCTAACATTCACACTGCCATATTCCGTAGGGTCCCAAAGCCACTTTTCGTGAGTCCCTAGAACCCTCCTATGGGTCTGATACAGTATGCTCTCTTATTCTTTATTTTGCATATGCTTTTTATTCTTTTTCTTTCTATATTCGTATTACTTCTAGCAAACCAGTCAAACTCAAACTAACAGGAATCCCCCGATCTACTCACCGCGACTCCGTCCACCTGCCTGGAAATGCCCATCAATCGTGCCTCGTATTGGCTAGGAGGAGGTCAGGGACTCCCCACGCAGGAAACACCCAAGGCAGGCCAATCCTACTTGTACCGAAGCTGGACCCGACCCGGCCGGAATCGGCTCCACTACAGTCCTCTGGACGATCCTGCTCGTGGAGCCGTCTGCCGTCTCCTGCCCCACGTTTGGGCGCCAAAACTGTGGAAGAAGTCTTCAGACCAGACAGCAGGTGGAATTATAAAGCAGCTTTATTTTGCAGAGTCACAGTGAGAAGAGTTTCAGAAAAGCAGACAATCAAATATACATGACAGTGTCAGGGCTCTTCTGAACCCCGTCTGTTGGGTGGGGCAAGTTTTTATACCCCTAGAATGCGTGATTTAATATCATTATAAAATGCAACAGTCAACACTTTATTATACACAATCCTTGAGCCCCTTCAACTCCCCTTGTGCAACTTGATTTCTTGGCCCCTTTTGTTATGGCGTTCAGATGTAAGCTAAGGGAAAACGTGATAAGGCAGACTCATGTGTGGAATGCTTAGACCTTGAGTCCTTTGCACAAATATTTTTCTGTTTGCTAAAACAAAGCATGCTTTTACATGGTTTAGTAAAGCTTACTTCTCAGACCTGAATTAGTACAAGGGAACGAAGAGAACTTTCGTCTTCCACATTCCCCCCTTTTTTAGCAAACAAGTAAGTCCATTCTTAGCAACATCATATCACGTCCAATGTACATCAAAAGCAACAACTGGAAAGTGAAAAGAGAATGAAAATGTGAGATACTCAGTAACTGACAAGTCAAAAAATATTACAATTATTAAAAAGTACTGTGAAAAGGCAACGTGGACAGTTTCAGCATTAGCTCCATTTGGTGGTATCCTCTTTAATAAAATGCCTGTGTGCGTCCAGGTGTCCGTGTCTGTGTCTTCTGGTGAAGTGTGCATGCGCGGGGCCACACGGCACGTGTTCAGTCTCTTCCTGTGTATTCCCTGTGCAGAGAGAGACAGACACACACAAACTCGTGCGCACGAGACAGACCCACACACGAGACAGACACACACACACACACACACAGGCGTGCACGTGACAGACAGACACATACACAGGCATGCGCGAGACAGACACACACGCACACACACAGGCACGCGCGAGAGAGAGAGACACACACACACACACACAGGCGAGAGAGACACACAGACACAGAGGCGCACGCTTAAAAGAGACACACGCAGGCCCGGAAGAGAGAGACACACACACACAGGTGCGCGCGTGCATTGTTGCAAAGTTACTTTTCTTGGTTGTTTATTAAATTACAGATTTTTCAAATGTAAATTTTTTTCCCTGTGCTTAAAACTCATTAAAAAAAGTGTTTTTAGCGAGCAGTGTGTACCGCTATAGCACAAACTCTTGCAGTGTTTGTTTTCTCTGTTGTTCAAAGTTTTCTTAGTGTTATTCAATGTTTTTACATTTAGTTTGCTATTACGCTGTGCATTCAATGGTTTAATTAACTATATTTGTGTTTAAAAACTTAAAAAAACTGATTAATTGTATTTACATACAATCCTATGGGGGAAATTACTTCGGTTCCACTGTATTACTGTCAGACAAAATTACAGGTATTTTACGGAAATACAAACCAGTATTACTGAGAGAGAAAGTTAAAGGCACACAATACAGTGACACATATTACAGCCACATACAAGGTCCCTTGCCATTTAATATAGACTGTTCCTACTAATGTTTATGCACAACTGTTCTAGCGCCCATTATTGTAACGGGCTTAATGTCTAGTTTTTAAATAATGAGTCTTTTGTCCTTATTTAAGCGGGGCGGCTGAAAAGGCCTCTCAATATTGGAATTTTAACCAAGCTTTTACCTTGAGCTCTCAATGCAGGCTTTGGACTTTGGGCATTTGCAAGTTGTGAAGTTTAAAGAACTATATGCTCTTTAAAGCTTGTTAAAAGGATTAAAAATTGGGCACTAAATGTATTTGGAAATCAGTGCACTTTATGTTTCTTGTTCTTGCTATTACGTTTTGAATTAACTTTAGAGGAGTATGTTTGACAAAAAAGCATTACAATATTGAAGCAAATTAATTACTTATTAGAGGTTTTTGCAGATTAGGAAACCAACTTCACAATATTTCTAACTAACATGGAGTCTGGAGATTAAAAGTTAAATTTATGTCAAAGACAATATCTTAATTTTGCCTTAACTGACCCAAACTAAAATTCTAACCTTTTTGTATTAGGATTTCAGTAATTGCTTTGTTGTGTACTAGAACTTAAGTGTTTTTCTGAATTTAAATAGGAGATCATTTTGATTCACGCATTGTCTTCCTTACTAAAATGGCTAATTAGTGTTGTAACTGAAGAAACATCATTCTTACTAAATTAAAAGTATAATTGTGTGTTACAGGCATACACATGAAAGCTGACCATATATTCTCTAATGGGAACATACTAAGGCAGGGTCACTATTTCTAACTGTACATTATAATGAGGAACAACAGTCTTCAGACTGATGTACATTAAAATGGTTGGAAAATTCTGAAGTAAAATAATAAGTTGCAACTGCAGGAGGCTGAGAAGAGATTGAAAATAAGAAAGTCTTAGCAAGTGTCAAATTAAACAACTGCTATAGCTGTAGCTGCGTTTTCCCAAAATTACCAAAGTTCTGCAGCTTCAACTCAAAAATGGGATTCAACAAAAGCCTGACGCGCAGAAATGATTCCACAGACAAAATATCTTCGTTTTAAAAAGTTTAGTTTTAAAGTAAAACAATTCACACAAAAAAAGGAAAATTAAAATATCAAAAAAAGGAAAAATTAATGTTAAGAAAAGTTAAATTCTAAGATTAATCTTGTTACATCTCAAATCGTTACTATTTACTTAACATTTCTGAACCATTTCAAAATGGTAAGAAAACTGTATGCTTATCCCATTTCTAAGCTTAAAATGGGTCTTTCAAGTCCCTCTTTACTGGGACCTGTTCTAAACAAACTGAGCTTATTATCACACTGTTACTCAGTTATAGTAAGAAGGTTCTAACTCTTGCTAACTTATAGGGGGAAAAGACTATACCATAAGTTATGACTATGAAAGGAATTTATATGGGGAAAATAAAGACAGAGAAAATACAATTATCAAATAAAACAATATTCAAATAAACAATATTCAATACAGGAAGACCAAAAATATCTATAACACAATGTGCTAAATGAAAAGAAACGCTAAGACAAAATTAGGGAGAGTAATAAGTGCATTCTGTAACTGAGTCTGCCCTTTTAATGTGACTGCAAAACCTAATTATGTTATACTGTATCTTAGAAACAACTGTGAAGTCACATATAAATTTGATTTGAACATCTGTAGATCTCATAACCTCCATAGCAGGGGCCTCATGTATTAACGGTGCATATGTACAAAAATGTTACGTACACTCATTTCCATGCACACTTTAAAATGTACAAAAACTAAAATTGGTGTAAGACCATGCACATTTTCATAACAGCCTTACACCATGCGTATGCATATTTCTGCTTGGTTTTACAAGCGGGCAGCACCCAGCATCAAAGCAGTGATACTGTTTCTGTGTGGTGTCCCTTTCTTTTATACAGTCACATCCATTGCACTGGATTTGTCAAATACACCAAAATTAGTTGCATATCATTTACAAATTTAATTCACTTGATTGTAATCATTATGTAATAATTTAATGGTGCTACCATAGCTGCTTTAGCGTTGTTAGAAGTCATAGCTAGTGGAAGATTTAGAAGAGCGTGTATTTATAGATGATGATGACTGGCTTCTAAGTCAATTCCGATTTCCAAGAGCTATCCCCTTGGAGATGTGTGCTGAACTGCCTCCGGCTTTACAAGGGCAGATTTTGAGGTATTGGCCTCTACCTGCTCCTTTGTAAGTTTTGAATCACAGGAGCTTTTCCATGTGAACTTGCTAGCCGATCTGGTATTTCACAATCATCACTAAGTTGCGCCATGCCATCTGTATGGGATGGTATTATCCACTTGTCATCCAGATGTATAACATTTCCTTACACTGTGGTTGAACTGGCAAACATAAAAGCAGAATTCGCACAATTCCAGTTTTCCAAATGTAGTCAGAGTGGTCAACTGCATGCACATTGCTATTGCAACTGTGCTGAACAAGTTGCAACAGCCAGGGATGAACCACCAAAAGAAAGAGCTGGCATTGCATCATCTATAGAAGGAGAGCCTATAAAATCGGCAACTACACATAGTCGCAGGTACTTTTTCCAACTAGTGCAGCAAAAGGCAAGCAGTTACCTCAAAGAGACATTTAAAAAGCAGAGAATCTATCTGTCGTTGTGCTTGGTACTGATGCTTCACTTTTAAGGCGCCTTCAGAGAATGAATTTGCTTATGTAAGTAGAAAGCATTTCCACTCTATTAATGTGCTGCTCTATAGTACACAGAAAATGTGTTGCATTGTGCAAGCATGTAGCATACAGCATAATGTGGCACACAGTCATGGTTTGCCCGTACCCAAAGAGATGCGATATGATGAACCTGATTCTGACCTACCATATGATCAGCCAAATTGGACAGCGTTAAAACTGTTTCAGTGTAATTAGCAGAACGTAAAAACAGGAATCAGCATTTATTTTTTAACACTAGAATTACCACAGCCTGTGAAAAAACTCGTAGATCTGTCTCACTTTAAATCGCTTCTCACCTCTCTGTCAACGTCTTTTGTTCTGTAAATGTGTGGATAAGCAGCAAACAGCAAGCAGCCTGCTATCACATCCCCCACCCCGTACAGTTGTAACAATTCGTCCCGTGCGCTAACACGAGCCGATTGCTACCGCTAATCTGTCTTAGGTAACGGTAGATGATGAAAGGATAGGCCAATATCACACCCCAAACAATTTCCCATATACCTTTATTCTACCTGGTTCAGTCCCTTAATGCCGATACATTATAGCCCACAAAAAAAACCAGCAGTCAACATCTATCATCACAGAACGAGTATATTACATAAAATGAAAAAAGAATACAATCCCTTACACATGCACCCCCCCCGCCATCCCTAAATAACCCTTATATTGATTGTAGTGCCACAAATATATACATATATATTCACAATAACAATATTCCTTCCCCTATTCCCCATCCAGATAAGGTAAATAAATTCACAGTTGTCCACAGTTTTGCCCCGCTGATGCCGGCTGGCAAAACGAGGAGTTCTAATAATTGAAGACTCCTAGCTGTAATCACCTCTTCGTCATGAAAGACATACAGTCAATCTTGCGCCATAACACAATACTGTAAGTCCTTTGAACATAGCTCACCCAAGTCCATAGGAATTAGCGGAACATTCAATTCCCCCAAAAAAAGAATCACTTCCACCTTCTGACTGGACTGTAGGAGCTCCTGGACTTCTTACATGGCCCATGCAGTAGCTGATCTGCTTTTTTACCCTCTGATTCTCCTTTTTCCCTTTTTTCTCCTCTTTTCCTTTCTATCTTTAAAACTGTGCGCTTTATGCAAATGAATCCCTAAAAGAAAACAGTAAAACTAGAAGTTCCACCTCTGGGGCACCGCTGTCAATCTCCGGATGTAAGAATCATCTCCACAACACCCAATCGACAGCAGAAAACACATTATATTTACATAGATCCCCACCCCCAGTTGGCGGAACAGTATAATACTTAGCCTGTCTGGATGTCACACTCACCAACCTCCTTTGTACTTGCTGCTTTATTTTTTCGAGGATCTGAATTGTGGTGTATGTCTTTGAATCAGGGAGAGGTGCTGGGGTGATAAGACGGTCAAGGGGATTTTTGAGTTGTCAGCCGATAGCTACCCGAGCAGGTGTCACACCAGTGGCCTCATGCACCGCTGTGTTGATAGCAAATCAGTGCTCCGGTAGCCACTTATCCCAGTCTAGGTGTCGTTCACCCACATAGGAGTCTACCATAGTCTTCAGGGTCCTATTCACTCTTTCCGTCAAATTTGTCTGTGGATGGTAAGCTGAGGTGAGTTTCTGTTTGACTCCCCAAGCTGTATACAGTTCCTGAAGCAAAGAACTACTAAACTGAGGGCTCCTGTCAGACACAATATACTTTGGGACCCCCCCAGCAAGTGAAAATCTCAATTTTGAGAGTAGAACAAATCTTTTGAACTGGTGTCCCAGAGAGCAAACAGTTCTACCCATTTCTACCATTAACACTGTCTTTTTGGCTCTGGGTGAAGGTAAAGGCCTCATCAAATCAACAGCCAACATTTTGCCGGTTTCAGATGTAAGAGTGGATTGGAGAAATCCTACTGACTTACCAGGGGGGGTTCTTCAATTGCTGACAGATCTTACATGATTTCACATGGCTCCAAACTTCCCTTCAAATGGTGGGCCACAAAGCGACTTCCAGAATTTTCATCAAGGTCTTCATCCACCCAAGATGCCCACCAAAAGGACTGTCATGATAATAATTAAGGAAGTCATGCACATACTCTTCTGGGACCACTAACTGGCACTTGGATCCTCCGAGTTTGGCCGGCACCACACGGAAAAGGACACCCTGGATGTCCTTGAAATGTATGCGATCACATCCAATATTATCAGAATCTTCACTAACCTTCTGGCACACAGGACAGTTGGTTTGTGCTGGAGCTAGGTCCTGCATAATTAAAGGTAGGTCAGTCCATTGAATATGAGTAGTAATCACACATATAGCACCAGACATCCAACCAATCCTGGACGATGTTGTTGCAGCCCTTCTGGTAGACCACCTTGAAATGAAAAGCTAGGAGGTGCAAAACCCATCTGGTCAGTAGGGATGACGTCTTTGTCTGATTAAAGGCACACGTCAGAGCATTATGATCAGTGAAGACCTCATATTCCACCCCTTTTAGGAAGTGACGCCATTTTTCCACAGCCCAGACCACCGCCAAGCATCCTTTTTTTCAGGTGGAGTAGTTTAGCTCGGCCACATGCAGAGCCCTTGAGGCATAAGCAATTACCTTCTGATCCCCCTTGATTGTTTGGGTCAGAACTGCTCCAATCCCGATGTTGCTGGCATCTGTGTGAACTTGAAAACTGAGTCGTATATCAGGTTGAGCCAGGATGGGTGGAGATTGAAGAGCCCCCTTTAATTGTTCAACTACATCCTGACATTGAGCTGTCCACTCCCATGGAACATTCTTCTTCTTCAGGTGATGCAAGGGTGCAGCGATGTCAGCCAATCAAGGGATAAGTTTGTGGTACCACCCTACAAGACCAAGAAACCTCTGCAGACTTTTAAGATCTGTGGGTGTAGGATCGCCCTGAATTACTGCAACCTTTTCAGGGTCCACTTCAACCCCTTTTCCCGACACCACATGGCTCAAGAACCTAATCTGGGGTTGAAGGAAACAACACTTCTCCACATTCATTTCCAAAACATTAACATTTGTAGACGGTGTATGTAAGGACGGTGTATGTGCCCAAAACATTAACATTTGTATGTTACTTACATAAAAGCCAGATTGAATGTTATTTACTTTGAGTTATTTACTTACTTCCTACAGCATAAAGTCACAAGTAGTGTGCAGAGCTTCCCATGTACATATACAAAGTACAGCGATGGCAAAAGTGCATTCTTGATCCGATGTAGAACCGTCGTCATGATTTGAGTTTACCTCTGTTATAGCGCGTCTATGTGAAAACAGCAGTGTCAAATGCGGGTGGGGGGTGGCTTCGGATTGTGAACGCGGCTGAGAGATTAAAACTGAATAAAAATACCAAAGCTAACCTTTAGAAGTATCATAAATTACACCGGCTGTTATAGACTGGAATCAAATGTACGTTTTTATTCTAAAATAGTAAGAATATGTGCAGCTCACTTCTCAAAACTGACTCATCTGGGATAAAACAAGTGAAGCTTTGATTACTAGTCAACAGTTGATACTGGTGCGCCACCGAAGCAGTCATAGCAAATGTGTGTCAATGTCACACACTAAAGCGGGTTCTTTTTCTGCAGTGATATATTTGAATAAAAGTGCATTTGTTTTGTTATATTTGTACCTTTTGTGAAAGTGTTTCATTGATATTTGGAAATCAGGCTTCACACATTATACACTTCATGTCTACATTTTGTGAATTATTACTAAAACATGAAAAATGTTTCTGTTTTAACAATGTGTTTACATAAATCATTGTAGACACGGAACACACATGAAATGCAAGTGTTCCAAATAACGATATAGTATTTATAAAAGGTGTCATTTTGCTTGACTTCTCACTCTATACAACTCTAAGCAACTGACACGCAGGTAAACAGACTTGAGATGAGAAAACTGTGTGGTGGTGGGGGATGTGATAGCAGGCTGCTTGTTGTTTGCTGCTTATCCACACATTTACAGAACAAAAGACACTGACGGAGAAGTGCGAAGCTATTAAAGGTGGGACAGATCTACAAGTTTTTTTGTATGCTCTGGTAATTCTAGTGTTAACCAATTAATTTAATTTGTGGTCAATATCACACAGTACAGCCCTTATATCCCTTAGTTCACTGGCCATATTTCTTACAGTATCCACTATTGCATTTTGTGACTCTAGAACAGTGTTTGTCAGCAACAGATGGTTGCCCAGTGGTTTCTGAGGTAGAGTTGTGTATGCAGCCAGCGCCTGATAATGTACTGGGCATAGCAGCATCATCACTGCCTGGTATCCCATCCTCGGCATGGGGGTCAGGTTTTGTAATATTGTCTGAAACAGAATAAACAGATGGTGGGCTGCAACTCACCTTTTCATGTTGAGTTTGATATCTGACCACTTCTATTTTATCTCAGGCACTGAGCGACTTTCTGAACTTGAACTTTTGAGTATCTCTGCCACGCTCTCTTACATCAGTTTCCTTTTGTTGCTTATACCTGCTGCTTAGTCCAACAAATAGTAACTTTTTCCTTGCCTCCACTTTGCACTTGCTGAAATTCTTCCTTTTTCCATATAATTTTGCCATTGTCTTTTTTTTATTTTATTGTAATCATTCCATACAAATCCATCAATTTTTACAAAAAGTAGGATTGAGAAAAAGTCGACCCCCACCCCTGAGAGAGAGAGCATGGCCAATGGAGTAAAAATTAAGGCTTGTAAACATACCTAAATTGATGAGTTTGATAAGCCAATAGAGATGAATGGAGAAGAAACAGAAATGGAGAAATAATTGCTTCGTCTGTGCTTTAAGAGCTTATTCTAAAACATTACTGATTAGATCCTGCCATGTTCTGAAAAAAATCTGTACAGATCCTCTAACTGAGCATTTGATTTTTTCCAATTTCAAATAGTATAAAACATCGGTTTCCCACTGACTTAAAAGAGGAGAGTTAGGATTCTTCCAGTTTAGCAAAACAAGTCTGCGTGCTAAAAGTGTAGAGAATGCAATCACAGTTTGTTTGTCCTTCTCCACTTTAAACCCATCTGGAAGAACTCCAAACACAGCTGTTAATGGGTTAGAAGGGATTGTGACACCAAGGCTGTCTGAAAGGTAATTAAAAATTTTGGTCCAGAATGATATTAATTTGGTGAGGCTGGGACTTGATTGCAGCGTTCGCAGGTTGGATCTTGCCCTGGAAACATTTTGGAGAGTGTTAGGCGAGACAGATGTGCTCGATATATAATTTTGAGTTGAATAATTGTATGCTTTGCGCATATGGAGCTCGAGTGAATTCTCTGCATTGCTATTTTCCACTCCTTTTCTGATATATTGATTGACAGATCTTTTTCCCAGTGTCCTCTTGGATCTTTGAAAGGGAGGGACTGTAAAATAATTTTATATATTGCAGAGATGGTGTCCGAGTCCTTGAAATTGAGCAATATTTTTTCAAGCATGGATGAGGGTGCAAGATGAGGAAAATCGGGCAGGTTCTGTTTAACAAAGTTCCTAATTTGAAGATAGTGAAAGAAATGTGTAGCTGGAATGTTAAATTTGGAATGTAATTGTTCATAGGATGCAAAGATGTTGTCTATATAAAGATCTCTAAGCAAGTTTATCCCAATTTTTTTCCAGATATTAAAAACTTGGTTGAAAAAGGTTGAAAGAGGTGGTTCTCTTGCCGAGATGCCACAAATGAAAGCTTCTCCATCTTAAAATGCTTTCTACATTGGTTCCATATTCTGAGTGAGTGAAGCACAATTGGGTTATTAGTGTATTGCTGATAACTTGCATTTATTGGGGCACAGAGCAGGGAATATAAAGAAGTACTGCAGGATTTTAGTTCTATTGTTGACCAGGCCTGTGTATGTTCATCTACTTGTGTCCAGGTTTTTATAGCCTCTATGTTTGCTGCCCAGTAATAAAACTGAAAGTTAGGTAGAGCCATGCCACCTTCTGCCTTTTGTCTTCGTAGGGTCGCTCTTTGTATACGTGAATGTGTTGAGTTCCAAATAAATAAGGTTATTGTTGAATCTAATTGCTTAAAAATGATTTATTGATGTATATTGGAATGTTTTGAAATAAAAAAACGAGTTTAGGAAGAATATTCATCTTAACAGTGTTAATTCTTCCAGCTAGAGTGAGATGAAGGGTTGACCATCTATGCAAGTCTTGCTTAATTTTTTCCATGCAGACAGCAAAATTTTGTTGATAAAGAGCTTTATGTTTACTTGTGATGTTTACCCCAAGGTATTTAAACTGTTCTGCAATGATAAAAGGTAGGGTGTCTAATCTAATATTATATGCTTGAGAATTCACTGGAAAGAGTACACTTTTATTCAGATTAATTCTGAGACCAGAGATCTTTTGAAATTCTGTGAGTGCTGTTAAGACTGCAGGCACAGAATTTTGTGGGTCTGATATATACAGTACCATATCATCTGCATATAGAGAAATTTTCTGTTCCAGTCCTTCTCTGATAATCCCCTTTATCTGATCAGCATTTCGACAGTGAACTGCCAGTGGTTCAATGGCGATTGCAAACAGCAGCGGTGACAAGGGGCATCCTTGTCTGGTACCACGTTCTAGTTTAAAGTAGTCTGAACAAATTTTGTTGATACAAATTGAAGCTTCTGGATTGGTATACAGTAGTTTGATCCATGCACAAATGTTCAGGCCAAACCCAAATTTCTCCAATGTAGTAAAAAGGTATTTCCATTCAATCATGTCAAATGCTTTTTCTGCATCCAATGATAATAATATTTCTGGGGTGTTTGACTTAGTTGGTGAGTATATTACATTAAACAGGCCTTGAAGATTGGAAGATAAGTGTCGACCCTTGATAAATCCAGTTTGATCTTGTGATATTACTGAAGGGAGCACTTTCTCTATCTTTCTAGCTATGATTTTTGAGAGTATCTTAACGTCATTATTTAAAAGCGAAATTGTATGATGCACATTGTAATAAGTCCTTATTTTGTTTAGGAAAAATGGTGATTAATGCTTGGTGAAAAGTTTGAGGAAAAGTTAGATTGTCTTTGGTTTCTGTAAATGTTGCTAATAGAAGGGGAGCTAGCTGAGCGGAGAATTTCTTATGAAATTCTGCAGGGTAGATTCCTGCAGAAATCTCTGAGGATGTATTTGTCTCTAGGAAAAATCTGATTTGTTTGGATATAAATTCTGTACAATTCTTGTCTGCTTATAGAAGCAGGTTGAGACGCCATCTGTGAGGTGAGTGTGTGAGGCATAGTGACTTTAGCTCCAAGATCAGAGGTGCATGGTCAGGAATAACAATAGCATCATATTTGCAAGATTTAATCATAGGCAAGAAATTATTATCTATAAAGAAACAATCAATTCTCGAGTAGCAATGATATACTGGTGAGTAGAAAGAATATGTTCTTGAGTTTGGGTTTAAAAACCTCCAGGGGTCGGATAAGTTGTGATCAGTTATAAACTTTGTAATTAACTTTGCAGTGTTAGTTGTTGTCCCCCCTGTGATAGAAGTCCTATATATGAGTGGATTTAAAACACAATTAAAGTCCCCAGCCATTATAATTTTATGAGTGTTCACATTGGGAATGGATGCAAATAAATTTTGTATAAATTCCTTATCATCAACACTAGGTGCATAAGCATTTATCAAAATCATTTTACAGTTAGATAAGTTGCCCATGACCATCACATATCTCCCTTCAGGATCCAATACAACATCTGATGCTACAAATGAGACTATTCTATGTATGAGAATTCCCACACCTCTAGTTTTTTTTTTGTAAAGCTAGAATGGAACATTTGGCCAGTCCAGTCCTTTTGCAGCCAGAACTGATCCTTGCTTAGTATGTGCGTCTCCTGTAAAAAAAAGATTTTAGCGTTTAAACCTGTTAGGTGAGTGAGTACTTTCTTTCTTTTTAATTCGTGATTCAGGCCTTTAACATTCCAGCTCACAAAGTTAACTGTCCCATCATGGAGACATTGATTCTGAATTTTTTATGTTATTTTATAGTCTTAACTGGAAGTGAGACAGCTTTAACCTTAATTTCCTATTTCCCCAAGAGTTATAGCCATGCAGCCTATTGTTATGTTGATAGTTATAATTATAAAGATTAAAAGGATAGATTAGATGTAGATATAGCCTGCTCTCTTCCTCTCCCCCCACCTTAACCCTCCCATTTTGCCTCCTCAAGTGAGGCTGGACCCTACTTCACGCAGTCCTGGTCTTCTGACATACCCAGAGACAGAGCACGTCCAAAACAAAACAAGCCCCCACACAGCAAGATATCTATTGCCAATATAGTCTAAATACTATATGCCTAAAATATAATCATTAACAAACTATGAACTTAAAATATATATAATCTTCAACAATCTGAATGTATTAAGATAATGAACCCGGATAATAAACCCGGGGAATGGTGTTAGAAAGTGGTTCAGAATAAGCATAGTAAGTCTTAATGCAAGAATAACAATAACAGTAAACCAAGGGTATGATGTTAAACAGTCTCGTTTAGGGTAGAGTTTAAAAAAAAAAAATGAAGCACAAACGTCTATAACTGTAATTAAAACATAAACAGATAGCGTCCGGGTAATAATGAGGATATATAATTATCAAAGCCCGTATCTTAACAAATAGATCAGACATTATGCTATTTATCCTTGCCGTAACCACTGTTTAATGTTGTAGAAGGCTGCACGTCTAGTAGCTGTTGCTGGAGAGAAATCAGGGAAGATATGAATGTTGTTATTTTCATATATAATTTCTTGCTTGTGTCTGAGGAGTGCCATCATCTCTAGCTTAAATAATAATCACTCGAAGCGAATAATTAAAGATCTAGGTCTAACGGTATTTGATCCACGTACGCGATAAGCCGTTGCTATCTCAGAATCTGCTTTAAAGTCCTCTCCAATTATTTTAGAAAATAGTTCAGCTGCGAATTTCACTGGGTTTGGACTTTCTCGATTCTCAGGTAGACCTTCGATTCTAATATTATTCCTTCTGCTTCCATCTTCCAAAGCAGCAAGTCTGTCTCCGAGTTTTTTGCATTCAGAGTTGGCAGTTGTTGCTTTTTCTTCAGCACTGGCAGCTAGATTTTTGGCTGTTTCGATCCGAGTCGTGAATGTCTCCTTGACATCCTCCATTTGATCAGCAAGTGTGCTCAGTTTAGACGAGGTTTCCTGAATGTGCTCTTTAATTTTACCTAGCATATCTTTAAAGACTGCCTCAAAGCGAGTACATATGCGTTTCTCTAAGTCTTTATTATCCTGCTGCTGTTCCTGTTGCAGCTTCTCATTTGCCTTTTCCCTTGCCTTCTCATTTGCCTTCTCGCTTTTCTTTATATCTTTCTTTATTTCTTGCTTGAGCTCAGCAATCATCACCTTCAGTTCAGACAGATCATTTCTGCTTTCATGCACCGTAGGTGAGGCGGGGGACTCTATTGCATCTGGTGTTCCCAGCTCATGTGGAGTAGTTGAAAGTGCAGACTGCAAGGCCTTTTCCAGTTTCAGATGATCTCCAATCGGTGAGCTATCGTGACCTGCGTCACTCGCACTTGTACATTCGCTCCCCATTTCGCTCTCAGCCGGAGACGATGTAGTGGACCGTGGTCCAGAGGAGTCTGGGCTTTCGCCCATCTGATCCAGGTCAGTCTCTGAAAGGCTGTACCTTGAACTTGGACTTGCCGATCTGAGCTTGGATGTAGCTTTAGTTTTCGTTTCTTTCTGAATCCCTTTCTTGTTGGTCATGTTTATATATGCTTGTATATACTGTAGTAGTACCCTCAGGTTGTATAAGTACAGGATATCTCAGGATAATAAGAAGATAATATGAAAAATAACACCGCTGCTAGTGGAGCTCCACTTCAGACGTCCATCTCTCGCAACGGACGAGACCAATTGCCATTGCCATCACTAAATGGATGGGGCTATTTATATTGATTTGCATATTCAAATATGCAAAATTCAGGGAGTAGCCTTTTGGGAGGTGATGTAGATGTGTGCATGTGTGTTAAAATTCACATTGATTGGGATTTGTAAAGAGAAAGTGCATGGAACTTTGCCTATGCAGTTTTATGCATCTGAATTTATTTTTGCATACTCACGTTTTGTCCATATGGCATGTGTTAGTGCCAACTCTACACACAGCGTTATACATGAGGCCCCAGATTATTATGAATACAATTTTTTATTACCTGTATATATTATGAAAATATTTTTTACACTGGTAGATTGTGTCAGTCATATCTACACAATTACCAGGTGGACTATACTAAACAGCAATAATGGCTTTGGAAATCTAATTAGAGGAACGAGACATATATTTTCATGACATAAAATCACTGAAAAACCAGCATTGCTTCTTTACAATATTTGTACCCTGGTTTGTTTATTGGGTGCCTCCTGTGTGAAGTCTGAATCCTGCTGCTTCTGGGATGTACCTCTGTCCATTTTAATTTGTTTTGGAAAAAGACAATTAAAAAAGGTGGATTAATAGGTCATTGAACTTGGTAGACATAGCAGCTCTAGCAATTTGTTCATCATTATCTTTTTAGTGCAATTATGCCCATGACACTGTTACAGAAAGATTTACTCAATTCATTATATTTCATAGTATCCATCCATTATCCAACCCGCTATATCCTAACTACAAGGTCACAGGGGTCTGCTGGAGCCAATCCCAGCCAACACAGGACGCAAGGCAGGAAACAAACCCCGGGCAGGGCACCAGCCCACCACATATTTCATACTATTTGAACACAAAATATGTATTCCACATAATTCTTCTTTGTTAGGCCCAGTGAATTTCAAGAAGTTATGCAAGGATTACCTTTTTAGGTATCTAATATTGCAAGATAAAATACAAAAGAAGAACCTTTTAAAATATTAAGTGAGAAAAAATTATTTTCTTTGCCAGGTGTTCCTGCTTACTGGTTGAAAACTGCAAGTATTTTCAGTTATATACTGCAATGAATGTTGAGCTAGAGAATTTTTGAACATCCTTCTTTATAAAGAAAATTTAAATAAATAAATAAATGGGTATCATAACATTGTTTTCATCGGTATGCCAGAAAAAAAGTATTTGCTGCAGTGTTAGCATAATTTCTAAACTTTAAATAGTGAAGGACCTGAGTTTTATATCATACTAGCAAAATACCCGCGCTTCGCATCGGAAAAGTAGTATGTTAAAGAAGTTATGAAAAAGTAAAGGAAACATTTAAAAAATAATGTAACATGATTGTAAATGTAATTGTTTTGTCACTGTTATGAGTGTTGCTGTCTTCAAGGATTTGATTATCATTATTTCTTTCAATCAGGTTCGTATTTGGAGGATGTGTTTTGTTCGTTATATTCCATGTTTGTCAACCGTTGTAAAGATAACCAGTTTCATTCATTGAAGTGTTCACTACCAAAATCAGTACTCATGAATCTAAGATATTTAACAGGTGGATATTTAGTGGCAGCGTGTTTATGAACTTAATTTAAACTTAAGCTTCACACATTGCTTTCCTATTGATATGTCTACAAAGGCTTGTTCAGATTCAGAGGGTTGTTCCTTTCTTACTGCATCAATAAACAGCTTGTCTTCCTCTTTATCTGAGACATCACATACTGCATGCACGGATTTACCTTTCCCAGTCCTGCAAAGTCAGTTCACGTGAGCCGCTTGGAGTGCATGCATTGAAGGTTCTCAGCTGTGCTTGTGCTATCTTGTGCAATGTTGCAATGTCCACGGCTTTATTTAATGCTAGCTCAAACCCGGCACTTAAACGTTTCTCTTGCACTTTTGCTGAGTTTGTGCCAAACACTATTCTATCCCTGACCATCTCATCTTCGCTTGCATAAGCACAGTCCTTCACCAGAAATTTTAACTCGATTACAAAGTGATGAAAAGTCTCATTTATACCCTGCGTCCTCTCCTTAAACTTGTATCTCGCGAATATCGTATTCGTCTTAGGCATGACAAACGCTAGCGGCAGCGTGTTTATGAACCTAATTTAAAGTTAAGCTTTACACCTTGCTTTCCTATTCGTTTGCATAAGCACAGTCCTTCACCAGCAATTTTAA
This sequence comes from Polypterus senegalus, assembly GCF_016835505.1. Taxonomy (NCBI): domain Eukaryota; kingdom Metazoa; phylum Chordata; class Cladistia; order Polypteriformes; family Polypteridae; genus Polypterus; species Polypterus senegalus. The sequence continues at coordinate 65,922,811 of NC_053169.1, read as the reverse complement.
CTCCATTACAGCAATTTTAACTTCGTTACAAAGTGATCAAAAGTCTTGTTTATACCCTGCGTCTTCTCATTAAACTTGTATCTCGCGAATATCGTATTCATCGTAGGCATGACAAATGCCAGCGGCAGCCTGTCTATGAACTTAATTTAAACTTAAGGTTTACATAGTGCTTTGTTTCCGCAGTAGCTGCACTTATGAATATGCTTGTATGCGTCACTCGCTTCATATTCTTTTGCTCCCTTCTCAATTGTGTAATGCGTTTTTTGTTCAGCGCTCTTTGGAGCTCTTCCTTGTTCTCTGCGTACTGCGTTCACATTCAGTTCACGTGAGCCACTCGGAGTACATCCATCGAAGGTTCTCAGCTGTGCTTGTGCTATCTCATGCGATCTTGCCATGTCCACGGCTTTATTTAATGTTAGCTCAGACCCGGCACTTAAAAGTTTCTCTTGCACTTTCGCTGAGTTTGTGCCAAACACTAGTCTATCCCTGACTATCTCATCTTCGTTTGCATAAGCACAGTCCTTCACCTGCAAATATTTAGCTAGTTTTTGCTGCTGACGGACGGCCTTATATGGGCAGGCACTCAATTACGTGGGAGGCGTGATGATGAGGGATGCAACTCCGCCTCACATGGCAACCGAGCTGCAGGCTATGGCCATATATATGTACATAAGTAGGTTTCCAGTTACGTTACGCGTAGAATTTCGAAATGAAACTTGCCTAACTTTTGTAAGTAAGCTGTAAGGAATGAGCCTGCCAAATTTCAGCCTTCTACCTACACGGGAAGTTGGAGAATTAGTGATGAGTCAGTCAGTGAGTGAGTCAGTCAGTCAGTGAGGGCTTTGCCTTTTATTAGTATAGATTCAATTTTAATCTGTCACATTCATCATCACTGATCAAATGGAGACAGGGCAGGGGAGTCACTACACCAGCAAGCCTGCTGGTCTGATTGTGTGAGCTCTGACACTCAAGTGTGTGTGTCAGGTAATTATGTGAAGGTCTTTAGCACACATTCAGTGTCAGTCTCAGCCTGGATAGAGTAACACCATTAATGCAAGACATCCCAACTGGTTCCAGTACCAAAGAAAGGTAACCCCAGCAAACTGATTGAATATAGACTTGTAGCTTATATCATTGTACTGGAAAAACAGAATTGGACCCCTTGCAGTTGGCCTGTTAGGCTAATATTTTGGTGGACAATACTACCATCTACCTTCTTCTGTTCACAATAGTCATAGGGCAGGATAGTGCAGTCAGATATATCCCGTGTGCAATGGAAAAACCTAGTAATTGCCTTTTTTTTTCAAAATTGAGTTTTTTTTTTAGTTTTTAGAGTTACTAGGTCTTTTATGATGTGATAAGGTAGTGATGATGGCCAAATATGTCTTCATTCTGGTCATAGCATGATGGATAAGGCTAGTATGTACAGAGTATTTCACATACTGCAAGGCAAAAACCTAGCAACTCAACTGACCAATGAGAAAAGACCGCCTACCAATTAAAATGTCGGATTAGGATCGAATGATTTAAATGCAAGTGACTGCATGATTTAAAGGGCAGGTGCTGTTGATTCGTGAAAAAAACAATATCGTGTATGTGAAGCTCAGTGTACTATTTTTTGCATTGATATGTTGAGGACTGAGTTTTGAGAGCAGGGGTTTCTGATAGAATCTTTGGACTAGATTAGACTTTCGGGGGGCAGTAACAGATAGAGAAGGATGTTGACTACACTAGTTGGTTATAATGAGTAAAATGTCCCACCCTCTGCATGATACAAGACAGGTTCTACTATGATGCTGCAGGGTGCACTATCGGAGGCCTTTGTTATCAACTGTCAACATAAATGTTACAGTAAATACCATGATTAGACTATATTTTTTAATTCAGTAATTTTACGTAAATTTAAAAAATATTTTTTACGCGTTCTATTGTCTGTTTTTTGACATTCTAGAAATGCATCCATTAAATTGATGAACTTTCTTTTCCAGTTCAGTAATTGGTGGTTGGTGCTATCTTAACATCTTGAGGCGCATGGTAGATAGGGAACTAGCACATCAAATAACAGACACACACACTATTAATGCATCAGTTTAGTGTCAGCAGTTAAACTAACACATATGACTTTGGGATGACAACCGAGTGTACCAAAAAACCCATTCTGATAACAGGAGTCCATGCAAACTTCACATTACACTATTCACTATAGCACCATGCAGCTTTATGTTGATTAAGAAAATGATAATTTTTATCATAGTTTTACACTATTGTTTAATATAAAGAAAACTGTATAAAATAAACATAATTATGTTTTTATGTTATACAAGCAAAATACCCACGCTTCGCAGCGGCGAAGTACTGCCTTAAAATTTTTATTAAGAAGAAAATTAAACCTTTTTAAACTGAGGGAAAATATACCAATAATTGTTTGTTAAGGATCTCTTTGTATACCACATTGTCAGTTCGGCCCTCCAGTTGTAATATGACCAAGTTGTGCGCTGAGCTTACTCTTGAGCATGCAACGTACAGTTGGCCATGTGAAAAGTAATTTTGTCTCAAATCTCACAGCTTGGAATGCTGCTGTCATAATCGGGTTGAGTTTCATGGTTTGTTTCAATTATGACAGTATTTGCAGGGACTTGTGTTGAAGTAACATTCGGCATCTGTGAAGCGTTGTAAGCATACAACCGGTTTCATCGATAACTTTGCATCCAGCTTTTGAGAGTTTAAACATTCAGAAACAACAAAGTGTACACTACTGAAATCGTCACCTGTGAATCTAAGATGTTTAAGAGGCATTGGCGGTTGTCAAAAGGTGTAAAATATTTGGCCATTTCGGTACACTTGAAAGCGACAACCGAACAATTCAGCGGCAGCCATCAACTCACATGCAGAACCATAGTTGAAAAGACTTAAGCATTTCACTCTTATAGTGCTCCTGTGCAATATAATTATCTCCTGTACCATCACCAGTCCACACGTTGAACCTGTCTCAATCATTCAATACATAAGACAAAATGTTCCTCCGGATATCAGAGTGAGCCTGATATGGCTGTGCAATATGTAACAAAGAGAATGGAAAAGGCAGGTGCCATCTCCGGGCATGGAAACCACTCGGTTAGTGACAGTTCTTTGATCGCTGGTGATCACCTCGATAGATACATTTTAATGGGGGTACGGTTGGAACAATAAAGGAAATGGGTACCTGAACAATGTAAAGTAAGTCTAAAATACCTACACAATAACTATAATCATAATAAACGAACAAAAAACAGCGGAGAATGCGTGGATTAAATAAAAAGTCTGTAGTTATCAGCAGGGCGACGTGAATCCCATGGCAAAGCAAGGAAGGGAATGTAGAGACCGGAGCGACAGATGGCCTTATATTGGCAGGCAGCCAACAACGTGGGAGGCGTTGGGATGGGGGACTCAACGCTGCCTCACACAGTGACCGAGCTGCAGGCTATGGACATATATATGTACATAAATAGGATTCAGTTAGCGTTGGGAACCCGCGTACCAAATTTCTTGAAGATGGGCGCATAAGTAACAAAGACCGTTGGAAAGTTCAATATGGCGGCTGACAGTGGCGTCATATCACCGAAATAAGTACAGTACATTGGTTTCGGTTAGTGCAGGGAAGCCGCCTACCAAATTTCATAAAGATGGGGCCATAAATAAGAAAATTCAACATGGCAAACATTGTCAATCATTATGACCGTTACGCGTAGAATTTTGAAATGAAACCTGTTTAACTTTTGTAATTAAGCTGTAAGGAATGAGCCTACCAAATTTCAGCCTTCTACCTGTACGGGAAGTTGGAGAATTAGTGACGTTGGAAAGTTCAATATGGCGGCCGACAGTGGCGTCATACCACCGAAATAAGTACGTACATCAGTTTCGGTTAGCGCAGGGAAGCCGCCTTCCAAATTTCGTTAAGATGGGGTCATAAATAAGAAAATTCAACATGGCGGACGTTGTCGACCGTTATGACCGTGAAGTAAGCTGTATGGAATAACCCTGCCAAATTTCAGCCTTCTGCCTACACGGGAAGTTGGAGAATTAGTGATGAGTGAGTCAGTCAGTCAGTCAGTCAGTCAGTGAGGGCTTTGCCTTTTATTAGTATAGATATAAACATTTGTACTTTAACCCTTAATTACTCGTGCTGGTGTGTTTTGTACACACAGTTATTTTTGTTCATCATTCTTTTACTTGAACCTACTGGGAGCATCCGCCATCTATCCTCAGCTTGATTGACTACAAGTACAATGTTGCAATGGTTTCCCTCCAGTGTGCTCCCAGCTGGTTTTATGAGTGGTTGTACAGTCGCAAGTTCCATATGGTGCATTTGATACACCGCACGGGTACTCACATATGTATGACAATGATGAGATGTTAATCTTGCAATGATTTTGTCTGCAAAGATTATTCAACAACTGAAGCGAAATGTGATACATGTGCAAATCCTGCAGTGGATGAAAGTGTGACCGGCGACTAATGAGCACTAGAGAAGTGGATCAGGTTTATTTTCAGATAGTCTTAGACTGTGTCATATTATTCATCTAAAACGTATTAAATTACATTAAAACATGTACAATTTAAAATTATTGCAATATTTTATATTACAATCTCACAGCATGCATATAAATAGCCATTTTAACACTGGCTCATAAAGTACACCACGCGAGTACTTATGAGATGAGAAATGGTGTAGGTAGTTAAGGGTTAACAAAAAGTTTTTAAAAATCTGATCTGTCTAGCACATAACTTTTCCAAGAGAAACCTGTGATTTGACCAGTGAAATATTGCAGATCAACAATGCACAAAAATTCTAAATAATATAAGTAGAGCAAAATGCACTAAAGCAATTTTCTTCAAAAACAACAGGTTTCTACCATTTTTAAGTACTAATTATTACTGCATGTCTCATTTACATTGAGTAATTCAGGTTTTGAGTCCATATCACTCTAATAATGGTGAGTTCTTATTCAGGAGCACCTAAAATATGAAAATCCATCAGAAAATCATTGAAATCCTCAATCTTATCACAGTATTTCTCTTCTGTTTATACCTGTGATATACAGTATGTATGAAAAGTAAGAACAATTTAGTGCATGGCATGTTTAAAAAAAAATCATGTTTGTTATAGTTAGTGTTTAAACATATAGCAATTGTCTTGTGAATTGCTTACTTTAGCACCCTTTGATGGTTCCTTTGATACAAATGTACACATTTTTTAAAATAATTTTATTTATTTTAATGAAATAACACAACATTCCATACAAACAGATCAATTTTTACAAAAATAGGATTGAAAACAAATCAACCCCCACCCCTGAAATGTACAAAATGTTGAATGTTTATATGGATATGTTTGTGAAGGAGAGAGCTTTATGACAGTTCAGTGGGAATAACGATGAGTAAATGGGCCATAGTTTGCAGTGAGAGGAGGAGGCTATTGTATACTTGTATGAAAAGGTAAAATGCATTTTGGAAAGTGCAGAAGAAGCACCAACACATTTAGAAGGAGAAAATGGCCTACTTCATTTGGGCCTAAACTAAGTCATCCAGGAGTTTTGCTTACTTCTTAGGAAGAATATTTATAAGTCTGGGGAATCTGTCCTGACAGGGTAAAGTGTTTTGTTCTGTTTATAATTCTGTATAAATGTGGAATTTTAGTGACTTTTTAAATAATGACTTTCATTTCACAAAGCATAATTTTGTTTTGTGATTATGAATTATATTTTGTGTGTTTTAAACATGTTAGTGTAGTGTATTGTGGAGAGAATTGCAGTGAGCATTGCTTGTTACAGTAGGCGTTATTTAAATTTTTTCTCTTTTATGTATGTTCTGTAATAGTGTTGGGTCAGTAGGGAAGCAGTGTTGGTCACCTGTTCTCATCTTTTTTTATATAATTGCGGTGTTTATGGGTCTCAGTTGTGCTACAGTGAGGCAATTTATTCACCACTACTGACTGCAAGTATTTTGCTTACAACAATAATCTTTGATTTTTTTTTTGCTAGACCCATCATCTACCCAGAGTCTCAAGATTAAATCACTATACAAGTCGTAAAGAGTTAGATTTGCAAGGAAAAATTCAATAAGAGAAAATAAGGGTTAATTAATGGTTTAAGAGAGCAGATATTTTTGTTTTTTAAATGTTGGCCTTTTTGTCAATGTTAGCTAAAATGCAAGTGCTCCATCCACCATCTAGTCTACCTCTCTGATAACTGATAATTTCTTTGCTCTCATGATCTGAGCCTTTTCTTTTTGTGTATGATTGGATTCCATTAATGCTGTAAATCTTTTCTGGGTTCGAACCATGAATAGCCACTCCTCTGTATTCCCTGGTTTGGTGTGGTTTTGTGAATTAATATTTAATCACACATTAACAAACTGAGTGGCGTGTTGAATAACTAAATCCATGGACCGACAGTAGTACTATCAGAGAGGAACTGTCACAGGGGGTGTTATGAATGATTGATGACCTCAAGTCCCACCCCAAAATATGATTGATGACCTTAAGCCCCACCCCAAAAATATGAAAGTATGATTTATGAAAATATAATTTCTGAAAATATTATTTATGAAATATGCCCTGTCTCTATGGGTGTGGGAAGGGTAATAAAGGGTTGGACCATTGTCATAATTGATAATCTCTAAACCCTCCTTTTAGGGGAGTGCTTTCATAAACTGAGCCCTTATCACACCCCATTAACAATTTCGATACCCATGAGGTATGCCTTTGTCTCTCTAACTGCCTATAGGGTTAGGGGAGAGGTGTGTCACTCCACCCAGCTGTGGCAGGAGACGAAAGAGATCTTGTGTAAAACTAGTCATTTAGTGAAACCGCCACGACAAACAAATGCAAATAGAATGGACAGTCTTGTGAATGCTCCTAAGAAAATGAAAACAAACAGGGTTTTCAGAATGCTTAATTTACAGGACCCTCAATTCACCTCAGCTTGTTATGATTCTAATTGTGGTTTGAGCCAGGTAGAAGTAAAAAGAAATGCTCAGGGACATCTCACGGTGGTGGTTTCCAAAAAGGAGCCTATCCTTCCTGAATATAAAGAGGACGGTAACGAAGAGGGGGATGAGATAAAGGAACGAGTAAGTAAAATTCATTTTTCTATAAAAGACTGGACTTTTTTAAAATCTCTTATTCCAAATATTGATGAGGCTATTCATCAAGGAAAACTGTCTAACCAAATGAAAAGAATTAAAAGAAAATTGGAGCCATTGTTTTCAGAGGAGAAGATTTGCATGTTGAATAATTCATGCTCGGAGGAGGAGGAATAAACTTGGGAAACACCCACCCCTAAGTAAGTGGAGATAAATACAGAGGTCTTTTTTAATAGATTACATTAACCTAAAGCGCTCTTGAGATGTATTCAACCAACTATCCTATCGAAGCTGAGCTCTTAGAATCCGCTGATAGCTGGGCCGGTCGTCTCCTTGTTCTTTCGGACTCTGAGGTGTCAGAAGTCCTCCACACTTTGATGCGCTCCAAAGAACCGATCTATGGTATTGTGGAACAGACGTCCGCTGCTGACTACCTGTTTTGGCCAACTAACCCTCAAACCAATGCCACCTGCTCTACTCCAGACCAAATGATGACCATCGGTAACCTACAACCCAGCTACTCTGCTCCAGACAAGATGCTGACAGCCAACGACGTGTTTTGGTTGGGTAACAACCAGCATCTCTCTGACTATGCTGCTGATCAGGCATGTTGGTCTACGGAACAGACAGCACCCGCCAATTGCCTGTTTTGGCCTGATGATATTGTTTCCAACTCCGGGTACTCTGTTCCTAACAGCTCGCCTCCAGTCCATTCAGGAGATAGCCATTCAGGCCATGCGGCAAAAAGAGGCCATGGACGAACTGACAGAGGCTCTGGCTGCTTGGAAAATATCACCCAATGATGCTGATTATGAGGGTATGGACCTTGAACAAACTGACGGACCCGTGGGTGAAACATTTCAAAAGGCTCTGGAACTGGTCAGGAGTTTGATTGCAGCTCTGCTGGATATAATAGTTGATTGGGACCTAAATAGTATCTGTCAGTGTCTGTTAATAGACCACCCCAGCCAGACACAGCATACTTGTCTGTTTAAGCCTGACTCTGTTTATCGGATTGGCCGCTTTAAAGAGGTTCTGGCTGTTTTCCGCAAACCATGATTCAGGAGCCTGATCATAAAAACTCTGGGATGCTTCAACATCTTTCTGCCTTTTCACAAGATTCATGCATTTGTACAAAATGCTGTCGACGACCTGAAAAATTAACATTCTATTAATGAGGCTATTGTACAAGCCTTTCATATCATGGATGATGACTCTAACTCAAAAATATGTGAAATAGCCGATGCACCTTTGGGGTTTTACGAGGAATATGACAAGGAACAATCAGATGAAGTGTCTGAACTGAATGTACCTGTGATATAACATGTTTTAATCATGCTGTTTAGTTGTAATATTATGTTTTGAAGTGGTTGGTAAAACATCTCTGAATTTTAATACTGTTTTTGAAAATTACCAATAAAGCACCATTTGATTTTTAAACCATTGACATTTTTCTTTTACCGTCGATGATGGAGGGTTGCATGAAAAAAGTTTATTATAACCCAGCAAATCCTGGCAGCTTTGGGGAAAAGACTCTTTGAAAAGAGCTCTTGAGGTTTCGGGTCAGAAAAGTAACGACCATCAGGTGTCGGAATTGGTCACCTGGTCAATATTCTTATACAATTCACAAATCTGCTAGAAGGCATTTTAGGAGAAATAATGTTTATGTATCTGATATAGATTTGCAATGGCAGATGGATTTAGCAGACATGACAAATGTGTCCGAACATAACCGGGGTTATAAATACTGTATTTGTTAACCTGTATCGATGTACTTTCTAAGTACGCATGGGTACGGACCCTGAAGAACAAAATGGGTTAGGAAGTTACAAGAGCCTTTCAAGATATTCTGAGCGCCAGTAGAACTTCAAAGAAGCTCCAGACCAATAAGGGGAAAGAGTTTTTCAACCGAGATTTTCAAAAGCTGTTAAAGAAGATTGGAATAAAATATTTCACCACAGGAAATGAATTAAAGGCATCTGTGGTGGAGAGATTTAACCGCACACTAAAATCTAAAATCTGAAAATATTTCAGTGCATATAATACGAGAACCTACATTGATAAATTGTAAGATCTAGTACAGTTTATTCTTACTACAAAAGTTATCATTGAAGCATAAAAATGGCTCCTTCTGATGCAAACACATTAAATTCCTGGAAAGTTTTCAAACACTTATATGACATAGCCAACCCCCCGGGTCCACCGTTGTTTAAGTTCAAAGTAGGAGATACAGTTAGGGTGTCTAAAACCAGACATCCTTTTGAAAAAGGTTATGAACAAACATTTTCAGATGAAATCTTTACTGTATCTGAGCTTGTACCTAGGGCACCAGCTGTGTACAAACTGAAAGATTACGATGGTGAAGAGATCATAGGATCCTTTTACGACCCTGAATTGCAGAAAATTAAAGTCGATTCCACAGACGTTTACAGGATCGAAAAAATACTGGCTAGGAAAGTCAAGAATAAAAAATGATTCATTTTAGTCAAATGGCTCAGATGGCCAGAAAGATTTAACAGTTGGATACCAGAGAGCCAAGCCCAAGATGTTCAATAAAATCCAGAACGCTCATAATCGGCTAATCATTCTCTAGCAGTATACAAAGTTATAAGTTTTTTGTGACTCTACCTAGCAACGCTTTCTCAGACATTTTCCCTAACAGCACAATTTCCAATTTCACTACAAAGCTTGCTAAACCCATAGAATCAGAAAGTTCTTGGGAAGTCGGTCTAGCAGAAATACAGTACTCACATACGTGGAATACCATAGACAAACCGGATTATGAATTCTACGTTTCAGCTCCAGGGATAAAACATATTACTACATTCCATACGGGCATTACAAAGATATTCATGACCTACTGTCTTTTATGAATTCAACAACCTTAAGCCTACCCAGTTTGACAGATGTTGCAACGGGAACTGTCCCTTCTGAGAATCCTGTGAAATTCAGATATAATGCGTCTACGTGGTACCGGGTGAAAAGGATGAAACTATACCCTTAAAAGGACAGCTGGGTCAAATATCAGGAGCACGTCCTGTTTAGACTCGGGGGTTAACTTACAAGGCGCCTTTCCCTGCTGACATCAGGGCTGGCTTTTACACGTTGTATGTGTACGGGGACATGGTATCTCATCAGAGAGTCGGAGACAGCTACGTGCCCCTTTTGAGGTGCATTCATATAGAGGATCAAGCGAATAAAATTACTACCATCACATACAACAAACCTCATTATGCCCCAGTCAGCAAGAATCATTTTGACACAGTGACTATTGAAAAAAAGACGGACCAGAACAAAAACATGCCATTTCAGTTTGGTAAGGTGATAGTGAAGTTGCATTTCAGACTCGTCTGGCATTGAATGCACAACTGAAACAATGAGGTCTTACCAGGACCTGACACCATACATCCAATATTATCAGACCCAAGCGGGTAGTGGGTTACCGGGATTCTCTGGATCCTCTGTAATGTATGGTGGGGGGATTGGAGGTATATTTAGAGGGTTTTTTAGAAGAGCTTTACCTCTCCTGAAAAGAGGCTTTGATATTGCAAAAGCACATATCAAATCCGCTGCTAAAAATATTGTAAAAGATGTGATCACCAGGGCTATATCGAGTGCGGCTGGTGGAGTCAGAGAAATGCAGGAGGGAGCAGGCTTGATGGTAATGAGAAAGACAAAAATGCAAGAGACCACTGGGGTCGTATGAGGCCCCGCCTGTTAAAAAATGCAAGGTGCACTATTTTTAAAGCATTTTCTAAATTTCGTCAGAAGAAGAACAAGACTAAAGCAAGCAAAAAGAAGAAGAGAGACATTTTTTAAGAGAAGATGACTTTCATACACAGAATGTCTGAAGAGTGTGTCAAATCTGAACTGGACCTGTTTACAGTGCCTTTCACTCAAACGAGTGTAGATAAAAGTATATACGTTGAAGTCCCACCTCTCTCAGCCCTCTCTGAAGTAGCACAGCTAGAATTTCTCATACTGTAGCTGGAAATGGGGAAGATTAACTTGACTTGAATAACACTCTTCTACACCTAAGGGGCAAAATAGTGAATGCTGACGGGACTAACATAGCTCCTGGTGCAAAGGTCGACTTTGTCAGTTACCCTATAGCCAGTTTGTTTTCGCAAGTTGATGTTGCTCTGGGGGACCGCCTAATATCCCAGAGTTCAAATTGTTATCCTTACCGAGCTGTCTTAGAAGGCCTGCTAAATTACAGCCAGGAGACTATTCATTCTCAGTTTGCTACAGGCCTTTTTTACAAAGATGCACTTAACAAATTGGAAGAGACAGATCCTGATGGAGAAAACACTGGTTTTAATAACAGAAGCGCCTATACAGCCGGTAGCAGAACTGTTGAACTTCTGGGGCACATACATACCAATGTCTTTTTCCAGGAAAAACTAATATTGAGCGGCATAGATGTGAAGATTAAAATGGTTTGGAGCAAAGATGAATTCTGCTTAATGTCTGGTGATGCCAAACGTTACAAAGTAAACATAACGTGAGCGTCCCTGTTTGTAAAAAAAGTAAAAGTTTCACCGGCCGTGAAATTAGGGCACAGTCATGCCTTTATATCAGCAAATGCTAAATACCCTGTGGAAAGGGTGAATATGAAAGTATTCAGTATGCCTGCAGGTATCCAAGTATGCAATCAAGAAAACCTGTTTCTGGGTCAATTACCAAAGTATGTGGTGATTGGTATGGTGGATAATGAGGCTTTTTCAGGTTCTTACACAAGGAATCCATTCAATTTCAAACATAATGATGTAGAGTTCCTGGCTCTGTACATGGACGATGAACAGATTCCTGCCAAACCTTTTCAATCAGACTTTACATGCGGTAACAGTGCCAGATAATACTATAATCTGGTACTGGCCACTGGTAAGCATTTGAAGGATCAGGCTCTGTCTATCAGCCTTTCAGAGTTCTTGCAAGGATATACTCTTTTCGCTTTTGATCTAACCCCCGATCAAGAATGCGGTGATCATTTTGATTAGTTAAAACTGGAAACATGAGATTTGAAATACACTTCCGTGTCTCTCTCCCACAGACAGTATATGCAGTCTTTGACAACACCATAAAAATCAACCAGAGACGTAATGCTCTGTACGATTACTAATAAAACATTATGAATACAAAACAATTAACAGAACTACTGTCCAAAGATCCCTACACTGAAAGATATTTCCACAGGGTGCTGGCGTGTGATCAATTACCGGAAAAAAATATCGGAGTGCCAGCCATGTTCGTACTGACCAACCTGGGGAACACTGGCTGGGGATTTACCTCAGTGAAGACGGCCAGTTGGAGTTTTTTGATTCCTATGGAAATCCTCCGGACTTTATCTACTTCCCAAATGACATTTACCATTTCTTAAGCAAAAACTGCAAACAAATCATTTACACAACAGGCAGCTTCAAAGTTGGATCTCAGACAACTGCGGTCAACACTGCCTCTTCTATCTGCATCAGAGAGGATAAGGACTCATGTACGGCTCTGTAATAAAGAAATATTCTGATGATGTGAACAATAATGATGCTATGGTCTCTAAATTTGTTCGTTCCTGGCTTCCTTCACCGGGACGTTGTTTTTATTTGTACCCTTGCATGCAGAGATCAGACACCTATAAATATTTCAATAGACGGTTAAAGGATGACGACACTCAGTAATGATATAAAATTGCATTTAATAAACAATTTTACAAATTAAGAAGCAATCCAATCCTGTCTTTTTTTCTCGGTTTCTGTCGGTATGGGCTAACTTCAGGTTGAAGAACAGGGAGGGGTGTGGCGGGCAGCTTAAAACTTTTAAGTAGTTCTCTTGTTTCATCATTAGGCACGACAGAAAATGGAATTTTCAAACCAACCATGGCATTTACAAATTCCTTCCAACCACGTGGCCTGCTATGCTCAGGTATTGTATGAGATGCTGTCAGATTACGTACCAAATCCACCAGGTTGGAGCTATCCACAATTATTCCAAAACACGTGATTGGGATTGACAGACATTTTATGTAAAACAAATTCAACATTTTTCTTTGCTTTTATAGGTGCACTTCTCAAAACCTCTTGCCAAACCCGGTCCTCAGACACGTTGACTGATCTAACGTCCCCCTTGACATTTTCTTCTTTTGGCAACATGAGTGTCAGATTGTTAGTTTCTTTATCAGCCTTTTTAACTAACGTTAAATATCTCTGCAAGATAGAGGTGTAAAGTTTCACCTTCTTCAGCCCCTATACCATAGCGTTGCAGGATGTTTCTCATTTCCTTGTCCATTTCAGTTTCAGTAGCACTCAAGAGATCGTTCGGATTAGTGCTCTTTTGCTAAAAAAGAGACATTTGTTGCTGCGGCACCAAATACATTTTTTGAGCGTGTTCTATGTTTATGCTCTAGAAGCTAATAAACTGGATATGAAGGGTATGGCGACAATTAAAAGAGCCCCCAAAAAGCCTCCTTTCTGATTCAAAATAGCTTTCTTCTTTTTTAAGGTTAATTTTCTGTCACTTATTTTTCTGACAGATGTTTTATGCTTGTTGAGTTCCTTAAACTGTTTGGGTGAAAGAGGTATATTACCTTTTAAAGTATCACAGGCTATTTCAGACAAAGCATTAATTAAATCATCAGAAGACGCGTTTATAAGAATTTTACGGTGATGACAAGAGCAACGGAGTAAGGCCTTGAGAGGCTGTAGATTTCTGGTTATTCTGGACGACATGCTGACAGAATATCTTTTCATAATGTACACGACCAGCCAATTGGGTGGAAACAGACCTGTTCTTAATCGCTTAATAGTCTGTGCTTTCAGATCCACTAAGAGATAGCTGTAAAGTCATTTTGTAGCATCTTTAAAAGCTTCCAAAAAGAACTTAACACACCCTAGATACATTTGCAGGCCAAGGTACAGTAGTTGTCTACAATTTGTCCCTGAGGTTTTTAAAGAGAGTAATATAATTGACATTAAGATTAATTGTGCAGCTATTCTTTCCTTGAAATAATACATTTTGAATCAAGTAAATGATAGACAGATTCGAGTGATGAGTATATTTCGTGAAAGCTTTTTCTATTTCCTGACTTTCGCTAGCCGATTCCATCAGATCATCTATAATGACCAAATTTATTTTCTCTGGAGGGAGAAGTTCGTTGTTGCATAAAGACTTCAGGATCCCTGCAATAAATTTTAACTGCTGAAATTTAGCCGCTAGCTCGTCGTACATTTTCTGATAGCAACTATAAAACCAAATTATATTTTGAAAAGGCTGAAACACAACGTGATTCAAATGTTCCAGTAATTTTTTTACATAATAGGATTTACCAGAACAAGACAGACCTGAGATAATTTTAGAGGAGGGGTGTTGAAGGCGTGTATCAAAATATCTTTTAGTGCCTATAAGGCTTTGTGGTGTAATCTTTCAGGAGTAGCCTCTTGTTATACAGCACTCTGAATTTCTTCCTGAGTGGTCTGTTTTCTAAAGTGAAGCGTATTTTATTTCTACGGATCTGACTACCGTGAACCAGTAACTGTTGAGGAGAAGCTTCATGAGACGTCACAAAATTCTGAACTAAATTGGTTAGTGTTTCGAGGTTTACAATTTTACCGGTTCTTTGGGCGAGTTGATGCAAATTCTGTAAAATAATCACCAGGATTTAACTCACTGGTGAGCTCTCCTAAATAGTCACCCAGTGGAGGATTGTACTGACCAGGTTGAGAAGTAAAAATAACTGAGTCGGTTTTGTAGTACAACACCCTTTCTCCCAGACTGCCCATTAAATCATACAACACTAACCGGGCATAGGCAGTTGTGAAAACAGCAATAATGACATTAACGCTACCAGGTGGGGTTTACTTTTCATCGGCATACTTCCACTGTATTTGAGCAATCTCATTGCTGATAAATTCAAAATAAGAAACATTATACCATTTGGAGAAAATATATTGCAAGAATTGCACATCGTCCTTAACTAAGCTAGTACTGAGATGGAGAGGCTTTTGCCCAAATTTTCCCCAAAGAGAATTTAAAAACAACTCTGAAATTTGTCTCTTAGCAGGATTTACGTTGATGTTATCGCGATCCATTTGTACAGCTTCCTTCTGATAATATTCTAAAATATACCAGTCTCGGGAAGCCTCATCCGTACACCAGGTAAGATAACCCGATGCCTCCTGCTTGCCTTTTAGATGAAGCTTGATATAGTCCGAGAATAGTTCAGAAGTACGTTCAGGGTAATGCCAAATCTCATGTACTTTTGAAACTTTTTAACCTTTGTCAATGGCCTTCGCTATTTCCACAGTACACCAAGTCCCAGTTAAAGCTCTCTCATCCTCTGTGTGACAACAATCCACAGACTGAGATTCTGTTTCCGCGCATGTGCAACATAGGGTGAACATTAATTTCCCACAAAACCTGAGAGGCTGGACTGGAAAACTGAGACCACGTGGAGGCTGGACAGTGGCTTTAATTAAACCAAAATACTGTCCGACTGCTGAAAAATGATGGTGTGTTGACCGATCGGGTACATTTTTGTTTTATTCACAAACGGGTACAAACTATTGAACTCATAATAGTGAATCTGCTTGCTGCCCCCGGCCTTGTGGTACAATTTTATGGTGTTGGTATGGCCGCCGAACAAGTCCCTCAGATTTATACTTTTAGGGAAATTGCAATGTTTTAAAAAAGTTTGTAGCCTGAGGTCATGTTTTTTCATCGTTTCCCAATCATGCTCCCAAATCACACGCACATCTAGATTATATTTTGTCCGAAGTATTTCCAATTTTCGCATAAACTTTTGGTACATAAATGCACAACTCATGCTGATTAAAGGATGGATAATGTTTCAATCATAGCATTCTGGGCAGCTGTGGTAAAAGCAGCAAGCAAATTCAAAGGCTGTCAGAATACCTTTAAACTCTGGCTTAGCCATCAAGAAAAAAGGAACCCTTCTTTACTTCTCCAAGGTTTAGAGCATGCCAAATGATCAACTTTTCTGTTTCACAAAGATACAATAACCATTGAATAGATGCATTCGAATAGCTTTTCTGACTACTAATGTAATGGTCAGGCAGAAATATACCAATAGATTTTGGAGGCATACAGTTTTGCCTGTACATGGCCATACATAGGGAAGCTAGGGTCATGCATTGAAACAGGTCAATATTACCAATTTTGATGACCTTGTCTCTAAATTTGATGCATGCAGTTCTAAGAATTTTAATGTCGTTTTAGAATTAAAAGCTATCTCCTCTTTAAAATTAAAAATGCCATATTTGACACTCTTATACCAGGTAAAAAATTCTTCTTTTTCTTTTGTCATCATCCTCTGGATGCCGTAGCATTCAGGCTCTGGATAGGGTACGATATAATCTTGCTTTTTCAACTGTATTGAAGAAATGGAGGAAATACCCTTAATCAGCTTCAAACCCCATGGCTTTAGGCATGACACTCAATTTCATTGTTAAAAAATTCAAAGAATCTATAAAATGTAATAGATAACCCTCATCTGTGAAACACATCAACTTATTTCCTTGAGTGGTAACCCAAGGGTTCACTCCGTTTTCAATTAAATACTTCATTAAAAAGTACCCATCGTAACTTTTTGAATTGTGAGCTATGAAGGTATAACCTTGATGCTTGGGACTATCTGGCAAAGAACTGGTGTACACAATCTTCACCCACCCAGAACCAGGATTTCCCCCACAAGGACTTACAGTATACATAATTCGGAATGTGCACACCCGTTTCTTGCCGACTTTCGAAATCATAAAACACATATTTCTCACACAGCTCCCCAGACTTCAAGGTTTCTATAAAGCATTGATGGTTTTCTGCATCATTTTCAATTTTTGATTTACAAACACGGCATTCCTTGGGGTGACATTTATGGGTTTTTGAGGCGGAATTCACTGTGTACGTTTTGTAACACAGAGGACACATTTTTGCAGTGTCGCAGGCCGCTTCGATGTCATTAGTCTTTTTATTAAATTTAGGAATCGTATGCTGAATAAAACAAAACAGTTGCAGTCAGCACACTTGATAAGCTCTGCAGGAATCCATCTGCAATCGGGGAAGAAACAGACGTTGCAGTAGCCTTCACAGCGATGGCTAAAGTTTGAGTGGTAGCCTGTGTAACAGTAGTCACACAAGTATTTCACCCTCAGAAAACCCTTTAAATTCAAAATGCCATAGTAATGGTTGTCATGCAAAAACATAAAATATATTTTAGGGTTTCTACCGTGGGAGCTCTCAGATTTAAAAAATGTTTAATTTCTTGGGCATCTGTACCAGACAACAACCAGCAAGTTTTCAAATTTATGAAAGTCCGCAAAGGACACTTTTTCATGCTCAGATAATCAAGCCCTGCTCTGAAGGTTGTACACTTCACGCATGAACAACTGCGGATTTTGTCTGTACCGGTCTTCCTTTAGGGTAAGCAGACAAAAGGCAAAACAAAGCTGATTCCGTAATTATAAGAAATAATTAAATGCCTCATTTTCTTTCTATTTCATGATTGAGTAGAGTGGACACCTTGCAAGCGCCGTTAGCACCCCCGCTAGGTGACCGAACAATCTGTATGACTAGCATAAGAGACTCATCTGTTAATACACTCACGTGACTTTGAAGAAGATTCTCTATCTGTTGAAGAAACCTGTCTACATTAATATTAGTTCCAGTCATCTGTATAAAAACACTAATAGGTAAGGAATCAGCAAGCAATTCTAACTGTACAACATCTTGTGGATTTAAAGTACCCGAAAACTATCCATGAATACTGTTAAACACCTCCTCGTAAGACTCTAGTTTATAGGCATCAGCGAAATTTAGCGGGTGTCTTATTTCTGTATTATTAAATGTCGGTTTGTTGATCTCATGAAAAATGCTCTGATTGTCTGCACTGGAGACAGCAGAGGGACCGGCCATAACTGTTAAACCTGAAGTAGAAGTGGTTAAGGGTTTAAACACAACAGAACCACCAGACATAACTGGCATGACTGAGGAGGTTGAAGGGGTAGCTACAAATGGCTGTGCAACAGGGGCTGAGGAAGCAGTGACTGAAACAGAGGGCTTAGCTACAGCAGCGAGGACCAATGGGCATACTGAAACAGGGAGCATGACTGAAGCAGAGGGGTTAGCTACAGATGGACATGCTGAAGCAGAGGGATCAAAGATGTTAGCTACAAGGACTGAAGTGTTAGATACAGCAGAAGGAATAGAGGAGATTGCTACAGATGGAGATACTGAAACAGAGGTGTTAGCTACAGGGACTGAAGTAGAGGGGACAGAGGGGTTAGAACCAGCAGAGTGACCAGAAGGGTTAGATACAGCCGAAGGAACAGAGGGGTTAGCTACAGCAGAAGGAACAGAGTGGATAGCTGCCGATGAGAATACTGAAATAAAGGTGTTAGCTACAGGGACTGAAGCAGAAGGTCCAGAAGGGTTAGATACAGCAGAAGACGCAGTGACTGACACAGAAGTAGAGGATGTAACCAAGGGGATAGCTGAAACTGGTGTAACTAGTTGAGAGACAACAGCGTTCTGGGTGGTTGGAACGAAAGGCTGAGCATTTGCAGAACCCATGGTGTTTGTTAAGCCATGACCAGTTTGAGCATTCACATTTTCAGTCAAAGACTGCTGAACCCTTTCTAACAAATTATTTAATGTCAGCATTTTATTGGGGGTGGCTACTGGACGCAGGGTTTCTAAAAAGCAGTCAAGCTGGTCAAAGTCAATGAGAGTGGTAACAGGCGAAGGAGCTCTCATTGTAGCTATTATATTATTCATTTGGGTCATGTTTTGATATTGACAATTAATATATTCCAATTCATTAAAATATCAGGGAAGAGGAGTAGGCATTTTTGGGGGATCGAATAAAGTAACTAAGTTAATTCACCATATCATGCAATAACCCAACGTTTGAGAACCGCTCGCAGCGTCAAGTCCTCACTTGCAAGCCTTTTCCTGCTTTTACCTTCGCAACTCATATTGCTTGTCATTATTTGGTGAACAAATTTTCTAAAGTAGCATACAATAAAATAAACTTTTCACGTAAATCTGGAGAAAGAGGTAAAACGTCCAGTAAGGCACTTTGAAAATCCAACAGAACTCGGTCGATTTCAGCCTTCAGCTCGGCAGCCTTAGCCCTGGCATCAATTCTTTTGGATATGCTGACTATTTGGGTGAGAAATCTGGGTGATGATACAAATTGCGGTGAATCCCCAAGTATCTGAGTCAGTAATCCTGGCGACAAAGACTCTAAAAAACCAACAAGACTAAGTTTTCTTTAAAAATAAACATTTGCAGCACACTCACACAATTAGTTCAACTTACCAGGCTGCGTGAAAGAGATGTTCAATAAGACTGTCCAAGGACCTTTGCGCCAATTCTAGAGGTTGGCTGGAATAACCACTCTTCGGAAGTGTTCAGGTAACTGTTAAAAATTATATATTCAACTCCCAACACCTTATTTTTCATACACCTGAACCCTCAAGTGAAGTACAGTAGTCCTTACAAGGTTCTGGGGACGCTTTAGTTTTTTGTCTGAGACAGGATTTTTAATCTCAAAAAAACAATCTGTGGTAGATACTAACTCTTCCAATTACGTGCTTGTTAGCTGTAAAGAAGAATACATGTCGGCCTCCGATTCTTCTACAAATAAAATATAAAGTACTAAATTTGTACGTACAGTACTTAAAGACATTTCCATGTAAAAGTAATCAGTCTGAACGTGGTTATAAAGTAATAAGTATGTACATTTCAATTAAAAGTATTGCTTGTACATACTTAAAGACATTTCCGTTAAAATTAATCAGTCTGAATGTACTTTTAAAGCAATAAGTTTGTACATTTCCTTTAAAAGTAATACGTTAGCACATACTTAAAGATATTTCCATTAAAGTAATAAGTCTGAATGTACTTTTAAAGTATTAAAGCTGTACGGTCTTATAAACAACAATTCCGATTTAAAAGTATTAGAATTGACTCACTTTTTGAGCAGCCAACAGGCCAGAAACTGCAACCTTCTGAAATAAGAAAAATACCTCATTTGTAAAATCTGAACGTTACAAATACTTAGTTTTTTAAATTTAAAAATCAAAAAACACACCTCTTGGTGAGAAGGTTCTTGGAGATCGCGCTTCGTCGCTGGAACTGATTTATAAAAGACAATTATTTCATCAATTTGAAGAGAGACGATTGTTAACAGCACATATTTTGATAATCTACACTTACCAACAATCACAAAAGTATTTTTTCCATTGTCTGCCATTGTGGAAGAAAAAGCAAAATCGCCTACCTTTTGGAAAGATCACCAAAGCACTTGTATGCTGAAAAATGTAAGCGTGACGGCGAAGTAGAGCTCTTTATGCTGTCGTTATGCTCTGTCCCGCCCTGGAAGGACGGAGCGACACACCCTGTACGTTTGGTAGAAAACTCATAGATGATGAATTGCTGATGTACCGCCTTCTCAAGGCGGAGGAACTTTTTGGCAGCAAAGAACCTCATTCAAGCGCTCACATCTGTAAGGGTAACATCTAGACATTAGGAACAGTCCTCCTCACAACACATCAGTTGATGGTTTGAAGTTACACTGCATGGCATCAGCAGAGGATGGACCATGATGTTGTTTTTCAGAACAGTAAAAGAGTGACACTCCAGGACGAGGATATGACTGCAGAAAAACCAAGTCGCATCTTTCAGGTAAAAATACAAGCTTTGCAAACTTTGCTTCATTGATGTAGCAGTTCCTTTATGAACATTATTGTTATTACTTAATGTGAAACAGCTAACATTTGGTGATTTCATTTACTAACACTCAGTCTGGCAATTTTTATAGTGCTAGCATTTTCAATGTGTGTAAATGTGTGAATGGTTGCTCATTGAGCGTAACACATGTTAAAAAGCTTTCTGTAAATCATATTGCTGTCCTAACATGTGTTACACTTGTGCGTACTGTTAATACTCGAAACGTTTACTAGCTATAGTAGCCAGTAAAAGTCAATGAGCAACCATTCAAAATGCTAGTACTATAGCATTGCTCCGCAAAGTGCTGAATGGTGGGGGTGGTTTCCTGTGTCTTGACATTCCCATTGACTGTTTGTTTTAACAGCTACAGATTTAGCATTAAAGGTTCTGTTCCCATTTCCGTGTTTTAGAAGCTGTGTCCTGTGAAAAAAGTGTATTGATAATGCCACAGCTTTTCTCATGGTTTCAACTGAAGCCACATTTTAAAAAGAAACACACTCGCATGACTTTGTATTATGAGCAGGATAAGTGTATATTTTAATAAGGGTCCTATTATTTTGTATTAATTGTTTTGAATCTACTGTTTATAAAATGAAGCCACGTGTCATGAGTTCATAATTTAGAGCGGGGGAGTGAATATTTTATATCGCATTTAGAAAGTTACACATATGCATGGCTATGCAGGCAAGGTAAATGTATATTTCATTAATTTCTTAATATTAGTTTTGAATGTAATGTTTATAAAATGAAGCCACGTGTCATTAGTTTCATAATGTATACATCATATTTTCATAAATCATATTTGCATAAATTATATTTGCATGAATCATATTTGCATCTTTGGGGCGGGGCTTAAGGTCATCAATCATATTTTGGGGATGGGGCTTAAGGCCATCAATCATTCATAACACCCCCTGTGACAGTTCCTTTCTGATAGTATTATTCACCGACAGATTGGCAGGACCAGGGGAATCACTGAGGGGATGGGGATTCACAAACATTGCTACAAGTCTGTATTTTTGCAGGAGAAGGCACTATTGAAATTAGTTGACATTATTGAAATTATTCACACCTTATTCATTCAACATAATTTCTACAAATCATGACACTGCATTGACCTCATCATAAAATGGACTTCAATAAATGTCTACCATTAAGAAAAAGTTAAAGTTACTAATGCCATCCTCAGTCTTTCACAAAAAATTGCATTTCATTCTGTTTTATCTTGGCTTATCTTGCCCATAGCAGCAATATGGAGGTATACAATAGTGTTGGCTTTTTCAAAAATGCAAGATTTTTTTGACAAAAAAATGTAGTGAAATCACTTCTTTTACAGTTATTTTCATGTGTACACCATGTAATAAAATTCCTGTCTGCACATCTCACCAACAAAGAGCAGATCACCATCCTTAGCTGGCAGCCCAAATCTCGATTCATTGGTTATATATAATATGGAATCACAAAATTAGTAGTGGTGAAAGAAGCAGCCAAGTTTCCTATCCAAACAGTTTCACAAAATTAAAATTTGCATCCATGAAAATCACTAAAAAGGGTGCAGTTTTAAAAGTTTTTGGGTGGGGTTAAAGAAGGGGGCATTGCTCCTTAAGGGCTTCGCAAACAGACTACATCTATATATTTTTCAGATTAGTCTTCATGAGACAAAAACAATTTACTCTTTGACAAAAGTTGTAATCCAGGAAGACAATAAAAGTGTTACACATATTAATTCAGGCGAAAATTCTGTACCTGCAGCCTTAGATGAGATACGACTTTGGTTGGTAGAAAATATTGTGCTCAATGATAATGGTGTCCTCCCATTATCCCAAGCACTCTCATGAGTGAGTGAGTGTGCATAAATGTAGGTTGCAGTGGACTGAAAACCTGATCTGGGTTCATCAAGATAGGCCCATGTGGCCTATGATTCTATACATCCATCCATCCATTATCCAACCCGATATATATCCTAACTACAGGGCCACGGGGGTCTGCTGGAGCCAATCCCAGCCAACACAGGGTGCAAGGCAAGAAACAAACCCCTGGCAGGGCACCAGCCCACCGCAGTGAATCTATACATGAGTGGCTTAAGTGGTTTTGAAAATGGATGAATGGATAAAATCTAAACTACTGATGATTTGCAACACAAGAACTATAAGGTGATTGGCACATTTTCTCAGGTACCTCTGAGCTATCGGTTTCAGCTTGTGCAGTTGGTCTTAAATCGTGTTGTTGTGATTGGGACACCCATATAAACATCACTCAAGAACTGATTGGATGTTATTTTTATGTATAAAAGTGTCTATATTTAATTTCAAGTAAGTGAACCAAGAATAAAACAAAATCTTATAGGGAGTTACACAAATAAACATTAAGCATCTTAAATTGGCATATGGGCACAGTTCTGTCAATGCCAAAGTCCTCCTGCAGGTGTAATACTAATAGTGAGTAGGAAGTCTAAAATAATGCAGTATTTGTTGAAACTCATGGAGTAAACCATTGATATAGCCAAACAAAATTCTAAAACACATAAAAGCAAACTAGAGTCTTGTGGGATATTCTAAAAATACTTTTCTAGATAGTTTTTCATTTTTAACTAATTATTATTTTTTGTTTAAAATGTATGCATGGGGGATGCTGTAGGGTTGTAGAATTAATTAGCGCCTGTACTATAACATAAGATCAGTATACCACTAACTACATACAGTTAAAGTTGTTTTAGAGGAGGTTCATAACTAAAAATTTCAAAAAGTTACAGAAGACAGATTACACTTTGTTAATCTACTACTACTACTTCTTTGTAGAACAAACTAGTGATCAGTTTGGAATTCTTCAGTGTCAGCAACCAGTATTCTCTTAGCTTAATGAGAGATGAAAAAAGATAGATATGAAAGTGTTTGAATGAAACCTCAGAAGATACTTAAAGTAATTATTGCTTTATTAATTAATAAAAATGTGCAATGGAGACTCCAATATTTTACAGTCACTTTGAAATATTTTTATTTAGATGATGCTGAATCTTATCATCAAAGTAGGAGAAAAATTAAAACTAAATTACAAACGGCAGGAGCAATTAAACTCATTTTTAATCTAATAAGGCTTAGTAATAAGTCATACCACATGCACTTCAGAACAGCTCATCCACCTGAAGCTAAGCATGTTCAGGCCACTATTTGGATGGGAGACAATCTAGGAAATGATTGGGTTGCTGCTGGATGAGGTGTCGGTGAGACCAGCAAGGGGTGCTTACTCTGTAGAGTAGTGTTTATCCCAATGTCCTGGTTAAACTGCCCATCATGGCCTAGTAATTCTGGCTAATCACCCCCCCTGTCTCTAATTGTCTATCTCTCTCTCACCACTTTACCAACTAATAGTTAATGTATAATGAGTGTACAGGTGCAATAATGGCTGTCGTCACATTATTCAGGTGGGTGCTACACATTGGTGATAGTTGTAGTGATTCCCCTCTGTCTAAGCACTTCTAGTAGTGAGAAAGGTATATAAGTATATAAATATAAAGAGTTATTATTAAGTCATCTTATTTAGATTATGAATATGTTGTATATAACAATATTCCTGAAATTAATTATTCACAGAAAAAATAGAAGCTGGGAAACTTTAATATGTTTGAGATAAGAAAGAAGCTGTAAATTTGTGACCCAATTTTGATCTGTACAGATGGATTCAAGAGATTTAAGCGATTATTTTTTTCTCTGAAGCAATTTTTACCCTGGCGTATGACTACAAATAATATGAAAATTATTGAAAATGGAGGTATGTTTTATTTTGTTTTAAAAAGCAAAACATCAATGCAATTTACTAAATATTGCCTTTAAAGAAAATAAAGTCAAGCATTCTAATAAAGCGCTATTTTTTTCAAATATTAGAATTGTATAAAAGATTGAAATTCTTTGTCATGAAGAAAAGATCAACTTAAAAAAGCCATGAATAAATTTCTAATTTAACAGTTAATTCATCAATTATTAACATATTGTCAAAGTATACATCTCTATAAGGCCCAATACAAAGCATAATTTACATACAAATATTTAAAGAATGGAGGAAATAATATATTTGTCTTATATCATCACTGCATTCAAGTATAGTGTCTCTTAGCCTTGTCCCATATTCTAAGTGACTGCTTAGTACAGTTTCTATGCTGTATAATACTGAATCAGTGCTAGGATCAGAGCCATTGTTAACACTGCCGCAGATAAATATATAAAAACTAGCCAACCCACTGCGTACCATACGTTGCATAATCAGGCCGGACTTTTAATGATTTGTAAGCACAGGGAGAAAATTAACATTTGAGAAATCGGTAATGTAATAAATCAGCAAGAAAAGCGACATTGTACGGAACGAACCAACACACAATTGTCCGTGACTGAAAACTGGAGGACCGCCATCGCTCATGTGCCCGCCTCCAACTCATCACTTGAGTCGTTGTCGTCTTTGCACAGTCCAGATGCACCTGTGACTCACGTAGACTTTCCGTGTTCCCTGCAGGAGCATCTAAAAAGACGCATTTTTGTCATGGATGCGAATTTCTGTATGTAGCATGTAAAACAGTTTGCTATGGTGCACGCGGTCGTGCGTCGTAACAGAAAACTCGGTTTTCAAAGACTGCTTACTTTATTGTGTTTTAACCTCAGTTGTAAAGGATTGTTTTATGTATCCCATGGGATACCCCTCCCAAACCGTTTTCCACGCTGCATATGGCGTGGCTCCTTCCTGTGTGCACCATAGGTGTCTTACTTGTCGGCGGCTTAGTGAATCCACGCCCCTTCCGGCGTGTTTTCCATGGGTGTCTAGCCTTAGTGAATTATATATATAGATGGAGCCTGTAACTCACACTTTACCTTAAATACATTCAGTAGTGTAGTCCAGAGCAAACGGATTACGCCAATCAGAGACAGAGTAGGGCGAGACATGCCGTTCCTTTGCTAAACCAGGAAAAATAGCCTTTGCCACCACCTTCCTGTCGGTCCATTGTTACACACCAAAATATGTCCTCACGTGAAAAGTTAATATAACCAAGTTAATAGTGAAAACAAAGTGAATCATACAAACAAAAATTAGCTTTCAGAACAAATGACCTCATGAAGCTACATTATTGCTACTATTCAGCCACAGCCCATCGCCCACAGCCTCTCAGTCCCCAACCCCAGTCGGAGGGGGTGCTGACAGTGGAGGCGCTAAATCTCCGATCGACGTTGCAAATTCAATGAAAGAACACGTCAACCATGGTGAGTACTTTATAATAGCAAGATTTGTAAATTATGTAAATACAGCGTTTCTACTTAACTAGCAGCTTATTTATATAGTTTCGTTTATTTTTTGTTGTTCCAATTTGCTCATGCTGTGGCTAGTGTTAAGTTAGCTTCCTTGACTTTCATTAGCATCAAAACTGCTAGCTGTCAACAAATTCCGGTTGGTTACATTTTAAAACGCAGATGTTTCAACCTGACTTTCACATTAGTGCTTATTTTTGAGTATAGACAGATTAACAGGTGTTGGGGAGAGTTTATAACGTTACACTTACCCGTTTTCCCCAAGCACTAGCCTGAGTCCAAATGGCCCGGACATTAAAGCATTTCTAACTAAGTACTCTATTCTTCCTGAGAAATGCTGATTTTAAACTTGAAACTGTGTTAGTGTGTTGGTACCATTTTCAAGTTAATGAATATTCAGAATGGTCAAATCCAAGTATTTTATTTTGAAAATCAGCTGTTTAAATTTTGTAAAAATAAATGTGTCTCTGACTGAAAAGGCATTGGCTTCATGTTAAATGTATCAACTATTAATGAAATGGGCCTCTGTACCACCAGTAATTTTCACATACTGCCACTGACAAATCATTTTAATTTTATAATTGTGTCACTCTCTGGCCTTCACTGTCTGTTGCAGATTAGATATTCTAAGACACTGTTTACAAAAGAATCTACTTTCCCCATGGACTAAGAAAATGTATGCATTATGCAGTTGAATCACTCTGTAATCTATGAACCCGACAGATCTGCAAAATCTGCATCTCTGGTTTGTTGATCGCATAATGATCATTGAAGTGAATTAAGTCAGGTAGCAGATGTAAATAATACTGTCCCTTTCTAGTGGGAACTAAATATGTAAGACTGTCACTATTAATGGGGCACTTTTTTCTTTTGCTGTGTAGGCTGCTAAAAAATTTGGGGGCTAAATTTACAGTATACCCACTTCTCCAGATACCACTACACCGCTGAATACATTCCTATTACAATACAAATCTCAGCTGACAAAACATTCAGTTTTAAAATGTACAATTATTTAAGAAAAATACACAATCACACAATTCAGCAATTAAGCAGATAGTTGTGTTGAAACACACCCCCTCCCTGTCCAAACATTAAATATCATGAAATCGATGTCACACACTAATCAAACAAAGTATTTTAGTACGGAGCAACGTGTACATCTTCGAATGTACAAAGTTCACTTTTCCCAAATCATAAAGCCTATGGTATAATGTGAACAACAGTAAAGGATCCACCAGCAATCCACAGCCAAAATTGCCATTTTACCCCAGCGTAAAGTCTTTGGCTCAACAGGTCTGATCTCAAAGGTCTCCCTTCCTTCTTAAAAATATCTGAAGACAAAGTAGGTGCTCTAACTGTGCTCTTCTTACCATTGTAGCCTCCACCAAAAAGAACTAGAAGCCTTTACCACCAATTCTGTGGTTACATATACATTTCTGAGAATTATTACAACAATATTAGCTAAGCCGTTACAAAATTAAATAAACAACTAATGAATTATTTATAACAGGTTATATAAAGCAGTAGGAATGAGACTCAAAATTCAAAATAAAATGTTCATCACACTATGGTGTGATTGTGAAATAAACTGTATGTGTTGTTAATACATTTTTCCTACTTGTAATGAAATTATGTAATTGGATTTGTGAGAATTCATGTTGTTTGATTTTTTAGGCACCCTCTGGCTGTTCATGCAGTTGAAAAATTTGGTACCTAAAAATATAATGTAGATTTCTTTTGACGTACATTGCTTACTATTAAGTTCAAGCTCATCCTACAGTATGCTTAAATACATCTTCTGATTTTTGTTAGCAGTTAGAAATAACAGACTGCTTTACACAAAGGGGATTCCATTTAGAGTTAAATGACATAACATTGTCAGTAAAAAATCAGCATACTAAACAAGTGTTATACTGACTGATTTGTTTGCACCTTGCTTATGTAAAACTACTTTAAAATGTCCATACAATGCTGCAAAGTAAAAAACTATAATATCCTACTGATCTCTCTTTATTGGTTCATATGTTTGTCTTAGTTGTAGCTGTAATGTGCAGTTGCACTCAGATATTGATCTGTATTACAAAGGTGTGCTTAAACAAGAAATAGTCTGATTTTAGCTTGTATGTTAAGCATCATGCTAAGATGTTTTAAAACACACAATCACAGAACTTTAAGTGAGTACACTTTAGCCTACATATCATCTTAAATGTTTATAATCATTGATTCTTACTTGTGCTTTCGATCTCTGTAGCTTTTGCCTGTATTTTAACTCTTATTTGCTCAGAGCTTGCAATCCTCCCCTACCTAGTTTAAACTGCTTTGCAAACAAATTGTCCAAAATAAAATAAGACAGTGGACAAGAATGTTTATTTCAGAACAGTATCTACCATTCCTAATAGAGAAAATTTGATATTTAATAGTTTTAGATAATACACAATTTTCCCAGTAAGTTATAGTATGTGGATAGAGATTCGACAAGTTCAGTAAGATAAGTAAGATTCACCAGTGAGAAGGGCTTGCAAGACTGGCTTTTTCAAAATGAGTGACACTGGTGAATGTGCATTAGAGTCGGTGTATGACATTATCACCTCAGGAGCTGGTGAAGAGCTTTTGATTGGTTTAATCTACAGGGTTCTTATTGTGTTGGAACTTGGAAAACTGCCACTTTACTACTTGCCGTCTACTTAAGACACCAAAATGTTCCTCAGCAGAGACAAAGACATGTCACAGAAGTGGATGAAAGATAAAGAAATGATAAATAATATTTGCAGTGTAACTAAGGAGGAAATAGTACATTTTAAAAAAAATAGGATATTTACACTCCAACCTTCCGCTAAAAGGTAAATAAGATGGCAGTGTGCCCTGCGTGATTCTTTTTACAATAATATACAAGGAACAAGTCACTCAGTTCAGTGTTTGCAGTGCCCTGACAGCCAAAGCACCAAGGTGTAGAATAATTTTTTACAAATAAACTGTTAATTTAAATATATGTATGCAGTGATTATAACTTTGTAAGTTTAATATATCAATAATCTTTCTGTTTTAAAATTGCAGAGAGATTTACTTTAACATTGGCATTTTCTAAATTGTGATTAGCTGTGTGAGGGATGAGAAATGAAAAAGAGATCTTGGGCTGTAAGGCTTCTGATTTCTGAGGCACTGACTTGTATCCAGTACTGGTGCTGGGTTATTTTGCGCCCTAGGCCAAGCTTATTAGTGCACCAACTGTATATTCAGTAGATAACCCATGTGGCAGCATAACCCCTAAGCCCCCCACCATACCCAATCACCCTAAAACCCCCCAGTCCCACCTGATGATCTATGCCATAGGCAAGTGCTTAATTCGCTTTAATTGAGGCACAGGACCTGCCTGTTTCAAATAAATTCAGCTTTTTATGTTACTATATAAAACAGGCCTTTATCACATAAGGTTTTCTTACACAGTGTAAAAGTGTTAAATAAACACTGTAAATGTGAGTCAACTCTTAAACAGTTACTTTAACATTATAAGTTAATTTAACACATTCTACTTTGTGAAATTTGTAGGTTTTTAAATGTGGTAAATGTGGTATGGTTAGTCTGGTTGATGACACACTTATTGCGATTAAACCGCTCATTGATGAACCTCCATTGTATGTTTGCAGAAAAGGACTTCCTTCCCTGTGATGGACTGACATCCTCCAGGGACTTTTCCTGTCATCTGCACAATGCTTGCTCTGATAGGCATCAACTTTCTTTTGACCCTGCTCTGGCTAAGCAGGATTAGAAAATGTATGGCAGATTTCCTTCACTGAATGTGAAAATCACCTGAGACAGGACAGTGTTGAAAAATGGGCAGGTGCTACATAAGTTTCATCAGAACTTTATATCTGGTGGTGTTCTCTAAAAATATTTGACATCATTGCTGTTGTCAGTCTATTTTATTTTTCTTAAACTGACTAATTGTTCTGCCATCATTTCTAATCTGTATCTTTTACCCAATGATGCCATTTCATTGACATCACTTGATTCCTTTAACTGCTCACTCATAAGGTATCCCTGGAAATCTTCCACTTTTGTCACTAGTACAGACATTGTGCATCCCTCGTACAGTTGCCTTTGAACAGTTGTCTTCCTCCCTTACCATAATTTATTTATATTCACTGCAAATATACACACTTTAATCACTGCAGTGTTTTTATTTTTTTTGTGGTGCAGTTAAGATGCATCTAGAGCAGGGGTCCCCAAATCCAGTCCTGGAGGGCTCCAGTGGCTGCAGGTTTTCATTTTAACCCTTTTCTTTTTTGCTGCTAATTAACTTCTTTTGAATTAATTTTAAATATACAATGTAAATGACATGAAGAAGAAACACAACACATTTAAAACAATAAAACATTTTTTTTTGCCCCTAGTTGTTTTCTATATATTGTGTTTACTTTCTAAAGAAGCATAACACATTAAATTAAATGTTTTTTAACTATAAAAATTGTTCTTGCTGCAGTAAATAAAGGGGGGAGGGGAGACTTCGGGCAAAGCTATGCATATGACTTTCCTAATTAAGAATCAATGTACTTCAGGCCTTTGGCCCATTTATTAGGCTACTTTATTATATTTTATATTCATATTATTCATTCATACTCCCTGTGGATAGAAGTTACAGTTGGTCTACTCCCCTGTGGCTTGATGTGTTCTGTACTCCAAATGCAGGTCTTTTGCCAGGTCGCTAAGCATCTACACTACCCTCCAGTACAACCTGCCCTCTTTATTAAAAGTAAGAAAAAACCATTAGATAATACAGTTTTAGTAAAGTTGAAAAAAAAAAACAAACTAGTATTATTATTGTACCATAGTACTCTTGACTCTTGAAAATGCTGTGGAACCTGCTCTTAAGGAATCTCTTGTATTTCCATCTTAGGAACATTTAATGAAACTCTGTCGCTAATAACTGCAACATTTTCAAAACGTAAAATCTGAAGGAGCAGCACTTTTTTCAGAATCAAATTTACTTATATTATAACTCCACAACAAATAAAGCATGACTTTTTATTCTTTTTGGATTATGTTTATGTTTGCTTCAATTATCATTCCTCTCAAAACTCATTTTAATTGACGGCATTTTATCTCTTCTAATAACTTAGCCTTTTTTAATTAATATGCAGAACTATAGGGTTGACATTCATTTAAATTTAATTTACAGTTGTGTTGATTTTTAATATTAAGCACATTAGATTAGCTGTAAAGTGCTAAAAATATTTTTTCCATCCATGTACGTTGCACTCTGTTAGAATATTATGCACAGAGTAACAATCTTTTTTTTTTAATTATTTTTGAGGGCGGCACGGTGGCGCAGTGGTAGCGCTGCTGCCTCGCAGTTAGGAGACCCGGGTTCGCTTCCCGGGTCCTCCCTGCGTGGAGTTTGCATGTTCTCCCGTGTCTCGTGGGTTTCCTCCGGGCGCTCCGGTTTCCTCCCACAGTCCAGAGACATGCAGGTTAGGTGGATTGGCGATTCTAAATTGGCCCTAGTGTGTGCTTGGTTTGTGTGTGTCCTGCGGTGGGTTGGCACCCTGCCCAGGATTGGTTCCTGCCTTGTGCCCTGTGTTGGCTGGGATTGGCTCCAGCAGACCCCCATGACCCTGTATTTGGATTCAGCGGGTTAGAAAATGGATGGGTGGAATTATTTTTGATGCAGCCTATTTCCTAGCAGGCAGCTTTACTGCCCAATTAATTTTTTTCTTTATAATTTACTAAGAACTGGATGCACATGATGAGTAGAATGCATTACAAATTAAAAGAGAACTAATAAGATGCAAATTATTTTTTTCCATTTCTCCATGATTAATTATCCTTGTTTTATTAATTACAAAAATAATTTATTATTTGTTTGCTCTTTATAAATGTGTATTAAGCACATTTATTGAAGCAAATTAAATTAACCACACATTTCTTGTAGCATATGGGGCTTTTAATGACAGTCAAACTAAGGTACAACTGAAGTCATTCTTATATATGAAACTTATAAAAATCTAATGAAACCAAACCTGAATTTTTCTTGGTTTAAATACACTTTTGTTAACATTAGACCACATTTTTAATGTTACAGGTATTATTATAATTATTTATTATTTTTATTTATGAAACTTTCATTTGATCTATCATTTTTATATTAGCAGATATAAGAATAAGCTTGGGGTTAATATTTCTTTTTATATAGCTTAATTACATTTGTGTAGACCAGGGGTCTCCAGCACGTCGCTCATGAGCTACCGGTAGCTTGCAACCCCTTTCCAAATAGCTTGCCAAAGGGTTAATGAATTCTACAAAAATTTGAAAACTTGATTAGTCAAATTAGGGGTGGGCGATCTTTCCAAAAAATCATATCATGATCCTTTTAACATAAAATCATGATCCACAATCTGAATTGAAATCTATCTTTTCAATGTGGTATACACTTATGAGAATATTCGGACTCAAACTCATCAAGACCTAAGTAACACTTTATTTTAAATATCAAACAAAGTTGAATTCAATTGTTCTCTCATTCCCTAGCTAAGCGGAGTTAAGGAACACGCCCCAAAGGTGGCAAGTGAGTGAGGAAGGCACCTACCCTCGGCCCGCTGAGTGTTTCTTGGATTTGTGTAAATAAATCGGTACTGCAAGTGAACTATGATACATAGCACAATGAGAGAAGTCGCAAAATCAACCGGAATGTTCAAGCAAATTATAGAAAAAAACCTGATCTAAATCCGTTAAGTAGTTCTCTCGTGAAAAGCAGACAGACATACAGACAGCCAGACATTGAATTTTATATATTATACTGTATATTAGTAAACCTTCAAAATAATGTGCAGTTAAAGTCTCAACAGCATTCTCAGCATTTCTGGAGCTTAGTAGAGCCAGATAACTATAACAATATTCACTAAGCAGCTCAGAAAATGTCTGCTTTGTTTGGGCCTGCATACCTCTGTGAGTCTGCCTTTTCTGACATTAATGTCATGAAATCAAAGTTCAGAACAAGATTGACAGATGAACATTTAAATGACTCCATAAGAGTGAACCTTAGTGGCTACACTCCACCATACACTTCTCTTGTTGACTCCATGCAGTGCCAGTCATCTGACTAACTAAAAAACACATCACACATGCAAATTCACACATGTGAATACTCTTGTTAAGTGAAACAGTGACATGTAACAAAATGACAAATGAATAAGTAATATCTGTGTATTTGTAATTGCATTGTTTTAATATTTTCATAGGCTTCAGGGATTCTAGTGTTAACTGATAATGTAGTTGACATAGTGAACTCATCATTAGATATGGGGGTCTTCCCTGACTGTCTAAAGACTGCAGGTGTTAAGCTCTTGCTCAAGAAAAATAATCTTAATCCCTCCATTTGTGACAATTTTAAACCAATTTCTAACCTGCCTTTTTTAAGTAAAATTCTAGAAAAGGCAGTCTTTAAGCAGCTGAATGTTTATATGATTAAACAGTCTATTCTTGACAAGTTTCATTCAGGTTTTAGAACAAATCATAGTACTGAAACTGCACTGGTTAAAGTAGTAAATGATTTGCGGGTTAATGCAGACTGTTGCCATGTATCTGTTCTTGTTCTCTTAGAGTTGATTGCAGAATTTGACACCATAGACCACATTGTTCTTATAAATCACCTTAGATAATGGGTGGGCTTCTCCAGCAATGTCTTATTTAACAGGTAGAATATTCTTTGTTAGTTGTGGTGATTGTACTTCGGAGATCCATAATTTTGTATATGGTTTGGCAGGCCCCTGCACACTATATTCAGGGGAAGCAGCCCAGGAGAGTGCAATACCTCCCCCTGGACGCTGGATGGCTACCCCCCTGGGGTGGAGCAGTACCTTGGTTTCCCACAGGGCTCCCTGGGAATTGGAGTTGGGTGCAGCCCTGTTGGGTCCCCTAGGCACCTCCAGGGGGTGCTGTGTTTGGGACTCCTGAGCCTGTGTGGGCAGCATATTCATCACACCCGGAAGTGCAGCCGGAAATCAGTGATCAAGCACCTGGACCACTTCCGGGTGATCTATAAAAGGAGCCAGTGACCACCACTCAGCGGCCAGAGCCGGGTGGAGGAGGACAAGGTTGTTTGGGAGGAGTGGTGGTGCCAAGGAAGAGAAAGTGTGTTGTATTAGTGGTGTGCTTGGGACTGTGTTGTCCCCGTACCCACAAACAAAGAAAATAAAAAGTATGTGTTTTGTTATACACGTGCCTACCGTGTCTAGTCTGTGTCGGGTCAGGCGCTATACAGTGCCTATTCTTACAATAGTGTAGCCGGCAGGATACTAGTCCTTCCGTTTGGGCTGGGACCTGCATAAAATTTGTGTAAGGACCTGGCACAGCAGCGCAAGACACATGCACAGCACAGCCACACAGAAAGCGCGACCCTGCAGCAGCTTACCGAAGTGAGGACACGCGGCAGGAAGGCCTTGGGTGAACCAGCAGGAAGCCCCAAAGGACGCTGCGCTAATGGGGAAGAAAAGGTCCAAGCAGACTCAAAGGTCGACCGCCTGATGCCGCCACGCTGGCCGGCACCACGGGTTGCAGCAGGAGATAGGTGACAGGCCCAGGAGTAATGGGCCCAGAGAATGTTACTCTGCTTTTTTGTCTACCTGCCTCCTAGACACCGAGGGCTGGGATACCCGTTGGTGGCTGGAGGACGTGCGTCTATGGTATGTCGGCAGAACGAGCTCTGGGGAGAGCGAGGCCGACCTGAGTGCTTTCTTCGGCCTCGGACATCCTTCGGAGGACGGAGGCCCAGACAATCTCCCCGGGGTAGTGTTTCCCATAGAGGAGGAAGGAAGCCTCCTCATGACAGGTACGGGGGTGGAGGATGTGTGTCGATACCCCGTCGATACAAGTGTAGAGACGGGATAGCAAATCTTCACCCCGATCCCAAGAGACACCCGGAGGGGCCGCTGGGAGGAATGCAGGGCTTGTGTGGCTCATGGAGAAACTAACCTATTTCGAGCTGCACGGGACTTAGAGGGCATCATCCTACCCCTGCAGTCCCTTTTTAAGGTTTTCCAGGCCCTGCAAGAAGCGAAGGAAGGACTAGAGAAGAAGCTTGGCACGCCGATAGGAGATATGCTGCAGTGGGTGAGGTGACGCGGGGCTGATTCTTCCAACCTGACTGATGCAATGGTACAGGTAAATGAGGCCTGTTCCATATATAAAAGAGGAGAGCGGACCGCAGCGGTGGGAGGGATCAGTATTGCTTGCAAGGTGGCCCCGCCTCCTACAAGAGATGCAGCCGCGATGACTGACAGAGCAGCAGAGGAACATGCAGGGAGGCAGCAGATTGACATTGCTGCCAAACAGCCTTGCTGCCAGTGCCATCGTCAGTCACACAAGTGTCCAAAGAGGTGCAGATGGTAAGGGGTTTCTCTTGTTCCCATAAGGGTACCCAGACCAACACTACACCCCAAAGCAAGAGGAGATCTCGGAGAAAGAAACGGGATCCTCCTGACAGTATGCAGCGTGAGCCCATCTGCTCAAAAGCAGTAGAAGGCTGCACTGCAAAGGGACGTCCATTCTTACAATGGTGTACCGCAAAGATTTATTTTGGGTCTGCTGCTTTTTTCAGTCTTCATCTTTATATTTCCATTCGACCTGATTATTTCAAAACACAAGGTGAGCTGCCACAGCTATGCAGATGACACACAGTGTTATTTATCTATAGCACCTGATGACACTTATTCACTTGGCTCTCTGATCCAAAATCTTAACAGTATTTATGACTGAATGAGTAGAAACTATCTCAAACTAAATACAGAAAAAACAGAAATCTTAGTACTTGGCAAATATGAAATGTGTGAGGGTATTAGAAATGAACTTGATTCCTTAGGTTTAAATGTCAAGGCAGAGGTAAATAATTCCGGGTAATCACTGACTGACCTAAACTTTAAATCACATAATCAGATTACTAGAACTGCATTTCTCTCTTAAGGGATATAGCAAAATTTATACTACTTATAACATTAGAAGTAGGTTAAAAAATAGTTCACAGTTTTGTTTTTAGTCAACTAGATTACTATAATTCATTTCTAACAGGACTACCTAAGAAAAACATCAATCATTTGCAATTTTGGCAGAATGCAGCAGCAAGAATCTTAACTAGGAAAAGAAAACCTGAAAACATCTAACGAGTTTTAGTGTCTTTACATTGGTTACCCATGTCATTTAGAAATGACTTTAAAATACTACTAATGGTGTATAAAACCTTAAATAATCTTTCCTCTTCCTGTATTTTGGAATGCCTGTCCCTTTACACTCCAAGTCGTAACTTTAGATCTTCTAATGCTGGTCTGCTTATAATTCCAAGAGACAAGCTTAAAAGAAGTGGAGAGAAGGCTTTCTGCTTGTATGCACCTAAAATCTGGAATATTTCAAAAAACTGCTAAAAATGCATTATTTTAATTTGGCTTTTTGTTGCTACATTTTAATTACACTCCTAATAGACTATATATACATCGAATTATCATATTCTTTAGGGATTTACAATCTTTAATAACCTCTACTTTTCTCTGCTGCCTTCTCCATTTTTTTCTGTGATGGTAATTTGCACCACCACCAGTGAATGAAGGCAGTTCCCTTAGCTGTCCACTAGACCGAATTCATTGAATCCTCTTATTTGAAGCCTGGAAACAAAGAGGAATTAAGTATATTTATGTTAGCTATAATGCCCTAATGGGGGCTGGGAGGTCTTTTGGTCTTGGAAACCCTACAGATTTTTTTTTTACAGCTTAACTGGAGTTTTATTTATTTATTTTTTTTTCTTCTTTCTTCCCAGCGATCTGATCTTATCACTGGACTAATCTTTAGAGACTTACATGATGAAAATGTATACGTATAAGGATGCTTCTCTTTAATTGACTGTGGTGGGCTGGCGCCCTGCCCAGGGTTTGTTCCTGCCTTGCGCCCTGTGCTGGCTGGGATTGACTCCAGCAGACCCCTGTGACCCTGTGTTAGGATATAGCGGGTTGGATAATGACTGACTGACTCTTTTATTGATATTTATCTATTTTTTAAGATCATATAGATTTGTTTTTTTCTTATTTTTGGTTTTCTTTTTTGTAAACTTTTCTTTGACATATTGTAAATCATTTTGAGCTACATCTCTCTATTATAATAAAAAATATCCTGGGACAAGACGAGACTTTTTAATCAGGGAAGAGACGTGACTTTTTCAGAGAGATACTTTCACGTCCCGCGAGACGAGACTTTGTGCCAAGAGATTTAACCACACTGAGGCCAGAAATAAAAGACAAGAAGTAGATGACAAAGTAGAACGTCATAAAGAATTCAAAAATATTGTAGCGATACACATGCAGAGCAGGTTAGAGATAATGAAAGTACTAAAATTCAAAAGTCTCAAAAAATTGATAGTAAAGATTGCATTAGCGCAAACAAATGGAAATTATTACTCAATGAAACAACGGAACAGTGAAAAGAGATTGAATATATTGTTCTGATTTAAACTTATGGAGGAAACTTGTAGATCACTATTTCGTATTGCCATCAGGGAAAAGTAGTGTGATGGAAAAATAGTGTTTCTTCCCAATGAAGAGGCGTATCCGCGAGAATTAAAAGATTTGTGGTTTGGTGATAGTGAAATCCACTTACAGTGGCAGAGACGTGAAGTGGCTGGCGCTTAGTGTAGGACGTGGGGGTGTGGGGATGCTGTGTTGTTAAGGTGAAGCCCCCTAGTTGTTTGTATGAAAATGTGCATCATTATCTCTGTTTATCACAAATTGTTTCTTATTAATTTACACTTGCCTCTGTGTATCATTCTGCTCTAGTTCATAAGTATGCCATTATTTAAAGTAATTTATTTTGGACAATATTCAACTGCCAACAGTTACCATTTTAAAGATATTTTCATGCCAGTGTCCTCCAACAACTAAAAGATGTAAATGTTGAGTTAATTCTTACCTGCACCTGCCTTCAGCAGGTATGGACATATAGTATATAGATATATGATGAAGTAGCTGTGGGAGAATCTGTATACAACTTCAGAGGGTGCAGAGAGTTAGGGTACAACATTTCACACATGTGTAAAACTAGTTTACTGCCTTTATGTAATTCTTCCATGGAGCACCTTTGCTTTGATTACAATAATAGGTCTACTTGAATGCATTGCCTACCTGAACTTGGCAAACGTTTCCAACTCTGCAAACTCTGTAACTTTGCAGAATAGCTCATACTCCATCATATTGCAATAAGATATCATGAGTATAGTCATGATTAGGTGAATACATACATTTTCCATATGATTGAGTTCAACTATTAAATTATTCTTCATTGTATAAGTTATTCTTGCCTGTATGCTTCTGAATAAAAGGTGAGATTCTTTTTTAAATTTTTGTTTTAGCCAAGGGCAGCCGATTTTGTGCCAAAATAAGTTGTTATTTGGAGGTCTTTGTTTTTCTCTGTGTCACTGCCAACAACCTTCTTTGATAGTAGGTAGTATTTATTTTCTTGACTGAACATTTGGAATTAAAGTCAAAATATTCTACCTTGGTCTTGCCAGGCCATAAGAAAATTTCCTATATTGTGTTGGTAGACTGAACTGCAAAATTTATTCAGGCTTGAAGGATCACTATTGTAAGAAAAGGATTAACTCTTGCCAAAATACCCCTCAGCTCCAATTTGTGAAGAATGTGTAAAGTTGTAAAATGCTTGAATTATTTACTGGCATTCATTTTTTCTGCCTCTTTAGGGT
Organism: Polypterus senegalus; assembly: GCF_016835505.1. Lineage (NCBI taxonomy): Eukaryota > Metazoa > Chordata > Cladistia > Polypteriformes > Polypteridae > Polypterus > Polypterus senegalus. The sequence goes on along the minus strand of NC_053169.1, from coordinate 65,883,934 downwards.
TGCCTTTGGCCTCTTAGTAGCCTCCCTAATAAGTCTAATTTTGTCCTGTCATGAATTTTGTTTGGAAGGATGATCCGAACCTTGCAATGTTGTTCTTTTGCCATATTTCCTCTTGTTCTTATTGACTTTCCAAATTCTTTTCTATTACTCTCCTAATCTGTTTCTTTATACCAATAAGACTGAGAAGGTCTTTGTTTATCCTTTGTGATACATGACTATCTGTGTGCTACGCCACCAGAGAAACTTTAAGGAAATCAAATAGGAACAACTGAATGGCATATTTGTAGCAAAACATAACCAATGATGTTTTTGGCATGACAATTCTGGTTTAGCCCCATGGACCTGAGACAGAAGAGAAGGGGCAGAACAATTTCTGAGAATTTGTGCAGAGTTGAGTGAATGTGTGTGTTGTGCAAAAGAGAAAGAGAAATACTTATTAGATCTGCTCGACTGCTTGTTGTTGTGCCTAACCCCAAGTAACTAATGTGAGTCTAAGCCAACGTTCTCAATGATTATATATTGGACATGGCAGAGAAATGTTATTGTAGCCTCTGGGAAGGAAAAATGCTGCATTAGGGGCTTTGGAGGGAGGCCAAGGGAGGACAAGGAGAAAATGAGAGGTGCTGCATTTCACAATGTGTAAGGCTACCAGCACCACTAATAATAAAATGTCATCCAAATAATGCCATAAAAAATCAAATAAACTAAAGATGTATCAGCATACTGTTTTGTCATACAGTATAACTTCCAAAGGATTGAATTAAAGGATATCCTGCCATCAAATGCTCAACACAGAGTTAAAAACACAAATGAATATTCATATACTGTATTTACAATTCTACTTCAATGAGCAAAGTGCTAAATCATACTGTACTTAAGTAAGTGCCATGATGATACTGATTTCTCCAAGATAATACAATACAATACAATAAAATTTATTTTTTATAGCCCAAAATCAACCTGCCTCTTGACAGCCCCCCAGCCTTGACTCTCTAAGAAGACAAGGAAAAACTCCCAAAAAAAACCCTTGTAGGGAAAAAATGGAAGAAACCTTGGGAAAGGCAGTTCAAAATAGACCCCTTTCCAGGTAGGTTGGGCGTGCAGTGGGTGTCAAAAAGAGGGGGGTCAATACAATACACTACACAGATCAGAACAAATGCTCAATACAGTATAAAAATAAAAATTTTACAAGTACGGACCAGAATTTAACAGTAGATGATATCATATAATATGATTTGGATTTGTTTAGAGTCCTGGAGACCTCAGCCATCAAGCTGCCTCCCCCATTTGGCCATTCCACAGCTGAAATATTGCTTGGCCAGCCAATCCGATGAAAGGACCCCTCTATCCCACGATCCCTGCAATCCTCCATCAGGGATGACTTTACCTTAGGCAGGCTGTTTTGTCTTGGTAGAGTGATATATTGCTCTACTTTCCCCTTTTAAATTATTAATAAGTTGCCTTTGTCAGAATGCCTCAAATCTCCCAGACTCACCACTGTTTATAATGTACAGTATTATAGTATATAACTTCTCCCCACCTTCCCTCCTACATCTATAACCTCAGGCAATTAGGTGTTGTAATAGACAAGCAGGAGTTAAGTTACACATAAAATAATGTATTATTGATAATAGTAATAAATAATAACAATATGCAAAGTACATTTGAATATTGGCAACCATACAACCTGATAAATGGTGACGTGTACTTTCAGGCGGCACATTGACTTCTCAGTTACTTAAAATGTCTCTAGTTAAGTCATCATTTGTGGTCAGCTTTCTTCAGAACAGGCCGCATGCCTGTCTCAATATGGCTGCTGAGCTGTGCTCTTCATTGTGTTGTCCTTTCAGTTTATGGATCAGTTTGGTAAAAGAGACAGTAGGATGTTGTGGTACTTAAAGGCTTCTGATACTAGCCAGTTCCAAACAGCCATACTTCAGACCAATGGGGGAATAGAAAATCTTAACACCTGCCATCCCGCAAAACCATATGTTAAGGTGAAGCTTGGCAGTTAGGCAACCTGGCTTTCCTATGGGGGTTGAAAGACTTTAGAAGAGAAACACTTGCCAAACTGGTTTTAGGCACTCGTAAATCGTAAAATTACAAAGAGACTCAAGGGGGAAGGGGTTCTTGAACTATCAAACCATTGCTGTTATTATCAATAATATAACACTAATATTACATTGATTTGCCTAAGTTAATATTAAAGACATACAAAATATTAATCACGTTATATGCAAAATCTCACATCACAACACAGGCAAAACAACTTGGCAGGTGGGCCATGGCACTGAGTGCCACATTTGAGTACCGAGAAGAGAAACAGAATAGGTGAGGGTAAGTAACAAATTATAACTATCATGTTTCTTATGTTTTAGTGCTGCAGTCTGTGCAGTTAATCAGCAGCTCTAGTCAGGATGTGCTAAACTGAAGTAGTGAGTCTTTAGCCGGGATTTATATCCAACTCAGGTGCCGCCGGGAGTGGCAGCCTTTCCAGCAGCTCCGTGTACGACTGTATATTTCTACCTTTTTCTCTATTTCACTGATCACTCCTATCAGTTTCTTTTATGTGGACTCGTTTCCTGGGCACTTTTTACTACTTGGACATGGATTTTTGCACGCTGAGACTCGTCTATTCAAGTAGTCAGCTTGAAGCGCTGAGAACAAATGCCTGCACCAGTGTGGTTCCCTATTTTCCTGACGAGGTAAGAAGGCGGTATCGTGGCAGCAGAGCCAGAGCTAAGCTAAAAGCAAAACAGCTTGCGAGAAAGTGGCGTTTCAAACCTTCGGTGTCTTCTGTGATCCTGGGAAATGTGAACTCACTTACCAAATAAGATCGACGAGCTGGCTGCACTGGTGAAAAATGTCAGGACCTACAGTAAATGCAGTTTGTTGTGTTTTTGTGAAACGTGGCTAACAACTAACATCCCAGATGGTAACCTGGAGCTACCCGGGTTTAGCACAGTTAGAGCGGACAGAGACGCAAATACCTACGGGAAGCGGAAAGGAGGAGGACTCGCTCTCTATGTAAATACAAGGTGGTGTAAATCTGGACATGTAAACATCAAAATCTCCACTTGCTTCAGGGACATCGAACTGTTGGCTGTAAGTCTGCATCCCTATTACTTGCCCAGAGAGTTTGGACATGTCATTGTTGTTATTGTTTACATCCCTCCTCGGGCGGACATGGAGATACAGTAGCGGGTGACAAAATCCATTCTGCAGTTGCTAAATTACAAACACAGCACCCTGAAGCGCTTCTGCTAATCACTAGAGACTTTAACCATGTGACGCTGGACAAAACATTACCTGCCTTCTCCCAGTATGTAGATTGTAACACCCGGGGAAATAGGACTATTGACCTACTGTATGCAAACATTAAAGACGCATACGGCACCACCCCGCTGCCTGTGCTTGGGAAAGCAGATCATAACCTGGTTCTGCTTCAGCCTCACTACAAACCAAGAGTGAGGGAGCTACCTACAACCACACGCTCGTTCAGGAATTGGTCTTCTGAGGCAGAGCAGGCTCTGAGAGACTGCTTTGGAACTATGGACTGGGATATCCTTTAGGGGTCACATAGTGAGAACATTGAGGAGGTTGTTGACTGCATTATTGACTACATCAACTTTTGTATGGACATTGTAGTTCCAGTAAGAACAGTACGCTGCTATGCTAACAACGAGCCATGGACTACAAGTGACATCAAGGGCCTTTTGAACCAGAAGAAATTGGCTTTTAAAGGCGGGGATCAGCATGAGCGGAGACTTCGTGCCAGCAAAGCAGTGGGTCCAGATGGAGTATCGCCACGACTGCTGAAGGCCTGTGCGCTGGAGCTGGGGAGTCTTCTACAGCGCATCTTCAACCTGAGCCTGGAACAGCGGAGAGTCCTGAGGCCTTGGAAAACATCTTGCATCACCCCAGTCCCAAAGGTATCACGTCCTAGTGAGCTAAATGACCTCCGGCCTGTCGCCCTGATGTCACATGTGATGAAGACCATGGAGGGGCTGCTGCTTCACCACCTGAGGCCACAGGTCTGCCACGCCCTCGACCTTCTGCAGTTCGCATACCAGGAGAAGGTGGGAGCAGAGGATGCCATCAACTATATGCTACACCGATCCTTCTCCCTCTTGGACAGAGACAGTGGTGTTGTAAGAATTATGCTTCTGGACTTCTCTAGCGCCTTCAACACCATCCAACCTTTGCTCCTTGGCATGGATCTTGGACTATCTTATAGACAGACCTCAGTATGTGCGACTCGGGAACTGCATGTCTGATATTGTAGTCAGCAATACAGGAGCATCGCAGGGAACTGTACTTTCTCCATTAATATTCAGCCTATATACATTGGACTTCCAATACAACTCGGAGTCCTGCCACGTGCAAAAGTTCGCTGACGACTCTGCTATCGTGGGCTGCATCAAAAGTGGGCAGGAGGAGTATAGGAACCTAAATCAAGGACTTTGTTAAATGGTGTGACTCAAACCACTTACACCTGAACACCAGCAAAACCAAGGAGCTGGTGGTGGTTTTAGGAGAACCAGGCCCCTCTTGGACCCCGTGATCATCAGAGGTGACTGTGTGCTGAGGGTGCAGACCTATAAATAACTGGGAGTGCAGCTGGATGATAAATAGAACTGGACTGCCATAACTGATGCTCTGTGCAAGAGAGGACAGAGCCGGCCATACTTCCTTAGAAGACTGGCATCCTTCAACATCTGCAATAAGATGCTGCAGATGTTTTATCAGACAGCTGTGGCAAGTGCCCTCTTCTACCCGGTGGTGCGCTGGGAGGCAGCATAAAGAACAAGGATGCCTCACGCCTGGACAAACTGGTGAGGAAGGCAGGCTCTATTGTAGGCATGGAGCTGGATAGTTTGACATCCGTGGCAGAGCGACGGGCGCTAAGCAGGCGCTGTCAATCATGGAGAATCCACTGCATCCACTGAACAGTATTATCTCCAGACAGAGGACCAGCTTCAGCGACAGACTTCTGTCACTGTTCTGCTCCACTGACAGACTAAGGAGATCGTTCCTTCCCCACACTATGCGACTCTTCAATTCCACCCCTTTAACGTTAACATTATACAAAGTTTTTGTCTGTTTTACCTTCATTTTTATCACTCTTTAATATTGTTTTTTTATCAGTATGCTGCTACTGGAGTATGTGAATTTCCTCTTGGGATTAATAAAGTATCTATTTGTCTGTCTGTCTGTCTGTCTGTCTGTCTGTCTACCCACAGTTTAGGGGCACTGTAACTAAAAGCTCAACCGCCCACTGTTATTTTATTAATCCTTGGAATCATAAGCAGACCGGCATCTTGAGATCTTCATTTGCGCTCTGGTTTGTAAGTCATGATAAGTTCAGACAAGTAAGTTGGACCTTTAACATTTATTGCTTTATATGATAAAAGGAGGATTTTGAAATTATGCCCTAAACTTAACCGGGAGCCAATGTAAGGATTTAAGAAAAGGAGTTATATGTTCATACATTAATGCTCTTGTAATAATTCTTGCAGCAGCATTTTGGATAAACTGGAGGCTGTATAAAGAACAGTTTGAACATTCAGTGAACACCGCAATGCAGTATTCAGTCCTACTAGAAATAAATGCATGAATTTATCCTGTTTATTTAGAAAGCACCTTAATTTCCCAACATTTTTAAGAGGGAAGAAACATGATTTGAACAACTTTGTAATATGCGCTTTGAATGACATGCTAGAGTCAAAGATAACTCCTAGATTGCGGGCTGTTTCAGTAAAATTAATGGTGATTCCAACTGAGTTAAATGATGACAAAATATTGTGATCAGCATTATTCTCTCCAACAATTAACATCTCTGTTTTATCTGTGTTTAACAATAAGTAGTTCTTATCCATCCACTCCTTTAATTCACTGACGCAACTAATTAAAGACAACATTGGAGAAACTTCATTTGATCTAAATGAAAGGTATAACTGGGTGTCATCTGCATACGAGTGAAAATTAACATTATGTTTCCTAATGAGAGATCCCAGTGGAAGCATGTAAAGTGAAAACAGTAAAGGTCCCAGTACTGAGCCCTGCGGGACACCATATTGAACTGTGTATAATGATGGAGTACTGTCTGCACATTTCTGTACATACTGGAATCGATTTGATAAATAAGAACTGAACCAAGCCAGCACGTGGCCTGTAAGCCCAACATCGTTTTCTAGCCTGTGCAGTAAAATAGAATGGTCAATGGTGTCAAATGCTGCACTATATATTTCCTATGTATAGGATCAACCAAATATACAGTTACAGATTGTTAAAAATTACTTAAAGTGAAGAAGGACAAACAAACTGTAATTGCCTTTACTTCACTATTAGAAAGTAGACTTACATTGCTCAACTAGAAGAATCCTAACCCACCTATTTTAAGTTAGTGGGTAACTGATGTTATATACTATTTGAAACTGGGAAAAATCTAATTCTCACTTAGAGGATCTGTTCAATAACATTTTAGAAAAAGCATTTATACTGGGGAGAGGGACTCCTTTCTCTCTTTACTACTCTCAAAGTTTTATTTTGGATGTTGGCCTTCTTCTCTTTTAATGGGTGGGGGTTGAATTGAATTTAGTTGTGTTGAGTCTGATTTGATTGTATAAAATTTTACATACTTTTAATGAATTCAATAAAAGATTAAAAATAAAAAAAATACTTTATACACAAAAAAGAATGTTGTGTAACAAACAGTTGTAGTATTGTGCTTATTGTGGCTTTATGACAATAAAATTGATATTTCAGCATAATTTTATCTCACCATACAAATATCATGTATATTGAAGTTTTAACATGTCAAAACGTTGCTATTTTTAACCTTGGTTTAGCACCTGTGAAATAAGAAACATTCAGACATTTGCAGAAATCTTTCATCTTAACTGTGCTCTTTTTAATGTTACACACAATTTATGGCAATTTTACAGCTTTCTCAACAATTTTCTTTTTAAAGCATTAAACAGAAAAGTAATTCCTCAACAACTATGCCCAACATGCTATACCCTAAAAGAATGAATTTGTGTAATAAGCCTAGAAGATTGGTTTAGCACTCTGTGTTGTGTCATATATTGCTGTTAGTCCTCATTTATTTCGAAGAGGGTAATACCTGTATACTGAACTGTGAATCTAAGACAGAATCTAAGAATCTAGGGCATATCCTACGATATCTAATTTATATTGGTTAGTTGTGAAATGTTTGACAACTGTGATTTTTATTTTCAGTGAATTATTAAGCTGTCAGTATTGATTTAATGTTAAACATTGATACTATAACACCAGTATCAGACATAGTATTTCTAGACATAATACAAAATGTTTTCATCCATCCATCCATCCTCTTCTGCTTATCCGAGGTCGAGTCGCAGGGGTAGCAGCTTAAGCAGAGAAGCCCAGACTTCCCTCTCCCCGGCCACTTCTTCCAGCTCTTCCGGTAGAATCCCAAGGTGTTCCCAGGCCAGCCGGGAGACATAGTCCCTCCAGCACGTCCTGGGTCTTCCCCGGGGCCTCCTCCCGGTTGGACGTGCCCGGAACACCTCACCAGAAAGGCGTCCAGGAGGCATCCTAATCAGATGCCCAAGCCACCTCATCTGACTCCTCTCGATGCGGAGGAGCAGCGGCTCTACTCTGAGCCCCTCCCGGATGACTGAGCTTCTCACCCTATCTTTAAGGGAAAGCCCAGACACCCTGCGGAGGAAACTCATTTCAGCCGCTTGTATTCGTGATCTTGTTCTTTGGTCACTACCCATAGCTCATGACCATAGGTGAGGGTAGGACTGGTAAATTACGGCTTACGGCTCAGCTCTTTTTTCACCACGACAGACCGATGCAGAGCCCCTATCACTGCGGATGCTGCACCGATCCGCCTGTCAATCTCACGATCCATTCTTCCCTCACTCGTGAACAAGACCCCGAGATACTTGAACTCCTCCACTTGGGGCAGGATCTCCTCCCCAACCCTGAGAGGGCACTCCACCCTTTTCCGGCTGAGGACCATGTCTCGGATTTGGAGGTGCTGATTCTCATCCCAGCCGCTTCACACTCAGCTGCGAACCGATCCAGAGAGCTGAAGATCACGGCCTGATGAAGCAAACAGGACAACATCATCTGCAAAAGCAGTGACCCAATCCTGAGTCCACCAAACCGGACCCCTTCAACACCCTGGCTGCGCCTAGAAATTCTGTCCATAAAAGTTATGAACAGAATCGGTGACAAAGGGCAGCCCTGGCGGAGTCCAACTCTCACTGGAAACGGGTCTGACTTACTGCCGGCAATGCGGACCAAGCTCTGACACCGGTTGTACAGGGACCGAACAGCTCTTATCAGGGGGTCCGGTACCCCATACTCCCGAGCACCCCCCACAGGATTCCCCGAGGGACACGGTCGAATGCCTTTTCCAAGTCCACAAAACACATGTAGACTGGTTGGGCAAACTCCCATGCACCCTCCAGGATCCGCTAAGGGTGAAGAGCTGGTCCACTGTTCGCGACCAGGACGAAAACCACACTGTTCCTCCTGAATCCGAGGTTGACTATCCGACGGACCCTCCTCTCCAGAACCCCCGAATAGACTTTTCCAGGGAGGCTGAGGAGTGTGATCCCTCTATAGTTGGAACACACCCTCCGTCCCCTTTTAAAGAGGGGACCACCACCCCGTCTGCCAATCCAGAGGCACTGTCCCGGATGTCCAAGCGATGTTGCAGAGGCATGTCAACCAAGACAGTCCTACAACATCCAGAGCCTTAAGGAACTCCAGGCGTATCTCATCCACCCCGGGCCCTGCCACCAAGGAGTTTTTTTGACCACCTCGGTGACTTCAGTCCCAGAGATGGGAGAGCCCACCTCAGAGTCCCCAGGCTCTGCTTCCTCATTGGAAGGCATGTTAGTGGGATTGAGGAGGTCTTCGAAGTACTCCCCCCACCGACCCACAACGTCGAAGTCGAGGTCAGCAGCGCACCATCCCCACCATATACGGTGTTGACACTGCACTGCTTCCCCTCCTGAGGCGGTGGACCAGAATCTCCTCGAAGCCGTCCAAAGTCGCTCTCCATGGCCTCTCAAACTCCTCCCATGCCCGAGTTTTGCCTCAGCAACAACGAAGCCGATTCCGCTTGGCCTGCGGTACCTATCAGCTGCCTCCAGAGACCCACAGGACAAAAAGTCCTATAGGACTCCTTCTTCAGCTTGACGGCATCCCTCACCGGTGTCCACCAACGGGTTGGGGATTGCCGCCGCGACAGGCACCGACCACCTTACGGCCACAGCTCCGGTCAGCCGCCTCAACAATAGAGGCACGGAACATGGCCCATTCGACTCAATGGCCCCACCTCCCTCGGGACGTGGTTGAAGTTCTGCGGAGGTGGGAGTTGAAGCTACTTCTGACAGGGGACTCTGCCAGCCGTTCCCAGCAGACCCTCACAACACGTTTGGGCCTACCAGGTCTGACCGGCATCTTCCCCCACCATCGAAGCCAACTCACCACCAGGTGGTGATCAGTTGACAGCTCCGCCCCTCTCTTCACCCGAAAGTGTCCAAGACATATGGCGCAAGTCCACGACACAACCACAAAGTCGATCATCGAACTGAGGCCTAGGGTGTCCTGGTGCCAAGTGCACATATGAACACCCTTATGCTTGAACATGGTGTTCGTTATGGACAATCCGTGGCGAGCACAGAAGTCCAATAACAAAACACCGCTCGGGTTCAGATCGGGGCCATTCCTCCCAATCAGCCCTTCCAGGTCTCACTGTCATTGCCCGTGAGCATTGAAGTCTCCCAGCAAAACGAGGGAATCCCCAGAAGGTATGCCCTCTAGCACCCCCTCCAGAGACTCCAAAAAGGGTGGATACTCCAAACTGCTGTTCGGGCACATATACACAAACAACAGTCAGGACCCTTCCCCACCCGGCGGAGGGAGGCCACCCTCGCCCACCGGGTAAACCCCAATGCACAGGCTCCGAGTCGGGGGCAATAAGTATGCCCACACCTGCTCCAGAGTGGTAGAGAGTCCAGCCCCTCTCAAGGAGATAGGTTCCAGAGTCCAAGCTGTGCGTCGTGGTGAGTCCGACTATATCTAGCCGGAACCTCTCAACCTCGTGGACTAGCTCAGGCTCCTTCCTCTTCAGAGAGGTGACATTCCACGTCCCAATAGCCAGTTTCTGTAGCCGAGGATCAGACCGCCAAGGTCCCCGCCTCCAGCCACCACCCAACTCACACTGCACCCGACCTCCTTGGCCCCTCCCATAGGTGGTGAGCCCATGGGAAGGAGGACCCACGTTACCTTTTCGGGCTGTGCCCGAACGAGCCCCATGCGTGCAGGCCCGGCCACCAGGCGCTCGCTATCGGGCCCCACCGGTGACCCGTGTCCGGGCAAGGGAAAACGTTGTCCACAGTTTTTATTCTTCATTGGAGGTGTTGAATGTTTTCAATAAATTGTATTTATCCAGGACGAATTTGGACTGGCTTGTGTGTAGTTCACAATCAGTTATTCCAGTTCAATGTTACCACCACCCAAACATCCGTTACCTAACCTGCTTAATCCAGATTATGCTGGGGCCCAGAGCATATTCAGACACCCTTGAGTGCAGCAGGAAGCAGCTCAGAGTGAGCTGATTGTCTGTCACTGAACATTAGTAGCAGATTATTTGAATGTGTGTAGGCTGTCAGTATGTTAGACAGATGTTTTGTTTAGTGAGTTCATTTTATCAAGATACATTTTTGAAACATGTGCTCATTTGTTTTGAAAGCCCAAAATTAATCTTTTGGAATTTGATATTCAGTGTATATTTTATCATGAAATTAAAAATGAATCAAAATTTTATCAGCAGTGTCTAACATTCCAAAATGAGAAGTCATTTTTCTATTTTATTCAAGCCAGTCTTCATTTAGAACTTTAATTGCAAATCAAAGCTTTGCCGATTTTCATCACTATAATTGCCTATAGTGTTAAACATAGGGCATAAATCAAAGCAACTGTATTTATCATCAATAGTATTGTAGTAATTACAGAAAATCACCGCTTAATGAAAAAAAAAAAGTATAAACTATGCATGACTTTATTTTAGCAAATCTCTGAACTGAAACCATTCTGCACTGTAGCTACAATGTTATTGCTAAGCAACATGAGACAGACAAAGAAGACGATTTTTGCAGTTTTTTTCCCTTCTTTTCATTTTACTTAGAAAAAACCAAGGTGACCATGTAGGAATTCAAAGAATGTGTCTTTTAAGGTTAATTCATATCTTGGCAGATGTGATTTAAATATTACCTCCTTATTAAAAATTTTTCATGCCCTCCTCAAAGTGAATGGGAATTTCTTTTGTTTTAAAATTTAGCAGGAACAACATTTTAAGCATAAGTATAGAAGGATGATGTGGTGATGATGGTGGTAGTGGTGGAGTGAGTGGTACATCTGTATCCAAGGATCTAAAGTCCATTCCCTGCCTGGTAAATGAGTGTGTTGAGCTTCGATCTCCTCCTTACCCATGCAGGTTATCTCCAGTTATTCTAGCTTCCCTGCACAACCAAAAGATGTTTATTTTAGAATAACTGTTGACTGTACATCAGCTATGGTACGTGTGAGTGAGGTCATGTGCATGAGTTTGCTCTGTAAAAGGTTGGTTCTTGCCTTGTACATAAGATGGCCTGGATATAGTTTGGCCAAGGGATACTATAATGGACTAATATATATAAAATACATTCTTTAAAAATCTACAGTAATTGTTTAAGAATAGAGGTGATTCAGTGATGGCAAAACTTTATTGTGTGGTATTCAAGGATTAATTTCTAATCTAGTACTCTTCTCATACTGTTCAGAAGTTACCATTGAAGATTTTTTATTTAAACTTACATATTTAAATGGCATTTTAACTCCCAGAAATTCAAAGAGGATAACTGCATACTCTGTGTAGCATTTTTATTTAAACTTACATCATTAAATAACATTTTGATTCATTAAAGGTAGCAAGTCCCAAATACACATTACAGTGGTGGTTACTGATCCAGCTATTGTTTTTTTAGTACTGCTTGACATTGTTCTGAGTAAAACAAAGTCACAAATTAGACAGAGAATGACATATTTAATGTCTGATTGGTGGGATATTTTTGTATTTTTACTCACAGTTTAAGTATACAAATACTTTAGCTTGTACACATGAAAATCTATTACATTTAAAGCCAGATTATAATTATTAGGAAAAACAGAATATGTAATGTGTAACCATAGGCATAATAATACAGCAATGGGTAACATTGCCTACCTTGCAGTGGAGATGCTCCAGGTTCGATTCCTGGGTAGGGCACTTTCTTTGTAGATTTTTTGCATATTCTTCTTCTGTTGAATTTCCAGAGACCTTAGTTTTCTTTCTACAGTCTGGATGCAATAACACTAGAAGGGACAAATAGCATTGGCAATTTTAAAAGGTTGTACACAGAAACTTTGCATCTGTTCATTCACTGAATTTTGGCCTGTCACATGAACAAGCATACTTTGAATATATATTATAAAAAAAAATCTTGGAAGGAGACAGTGAAGTGTACAGGTGATTGAACCACTAGGGTCAAGTGACCATAATGTAATACAATTCTCAGTATTTTGTAAGAGTGCAGATGCAAAGACTAAAATTGTTAAATTGAACTTTGATAGGGCTAATTTTGAGCAGATGCGACAGTGTCTAAGTAGTATACACTGGGATAAGCTTTTAAATGTGGAGACAGTTGAGGAGCAGTGGAACAGGTTTAAAAATGTTTTACATGTAATGCAGGACAGATACATACCTAAATTTGGAATTAATAGTAAACTAAAAAAAAACTCCATGGTGGATTAATAAAGATTTAAAAAAGAAGTTGCAAAGGAAAAAAAAAACTACTGGGCATATAAGACTAATGACTGCAAAGTGAATCTTAGAGCGTATGAGAGCATGAGGGAAACCATTAAGAAGGATATCAGGGAGGCTAAAGACAGTTGGAGATGAATATAGCAGATAAGACGAAAGAAGACCCTAACAGATTCTTTCAGTATTTTAGTAGTAAAAGAACAGTTAAAGAGGAGGTCAAGTGCATCTGGAATAGTAAAGGGGAATTAAAAGATACAGACAGTGAAATAGCGGATGCCCTAAACTTACATTTTTCTGAGGTGTTTACAAATGAGCAAATGGATAACCTCTCAGAAGTAAACTACTAAGGAGGTATTGAGGGATTTGGAAATTGTAGAGGGAGAAGTGCTGCTCAGATTAAATAAGATGAAATCAAACAAATCACCAGGACCAGATAATATTTATCCTCGTGTTCTTAAGGAGGCTAGTGAATACATACAGTGCATTCGGAAAGTATTCACAGCGCATTACTTTTTCCACATTTTGTTATATTACAGCCTTATTCCAAAATTAATTGAATTAATTTTTTTACTCAGAATTCTACACACAACACTCCATAATGACAACGTGAAAAATGTTTACTTGAGATTTTTGCAGATTTATTAAAAGTAAAAAAATTGAGAAAGCACATGTATATATATTTGAGATGTTTCTAAGAGGAACCTTTTTAAAATACCGTCATGTGGTGGGTGCAGCAACGTTCTATATCGGAACCTGCTCCTAACCTCCGCTTCCTCCTGCTTAACAAAATGTGGAAAATGTGATGCGCTTTGAATACTTTCCGGATGCACTATATATTAAATAAACCCTTGACACATATTTTTAGGAAATCACTGTGCACTGGAGAGATTCTGAAGGACTGGAAAATGGCAAATATTATCCCATTATATAAAAAGAGTGACAGGGCAGATCCAAGCAACTATAGGCCAGTAAACTTAACATGCATTACAGGAAAATTAATGGAAGGAATTATTAAGGATAAGATTGAGCAACACATGGCAAGGACAGGAGTTATTCTGAACAGTCAGCATGGGTTCAAGAAGAGCAAGGTCGTGTTTTACTAACATGCTGGAATTATATGAGGAGGCAACAAAAGGATACGATAAAAGTGGGGTTTACGATGTTATTTATCTGAACTTTCAGAAAGTATTTGATAAGGTGCCACATGAGAGGTTGGACATCAAATTAAAAGAAGTGGGAGTTCAGGGTGATGTTTTTAGATGGGTGCAGAATTGGCTCAGGCACAGGAAGCAGAGGGTGATGGTGCGAGGAACCTCATCAGAACTGGCCAGTGTTAAGAGTGGTGTTCCACAGGGGTCAGTGCTAGGGCCGCTGCTATTTTTAATATACTGTATATAAATGAATTAGATAGGAATATAAGTAACAAGCTGGTTAAGTTTGCATTGTTACCAAGATAGGTGAATTAGCAGATAATTTGGAATCCATTATATCATTACAGAAGGGCTTGGATAGCATACAGGCTTGGGTAGATTTGTGGCAGATGAAATTTAATGTCAGTAAATGTAAAGTATTACACATATCAAGTAAAAATGTTAGGTTTGAATACACAATGGGTGGTCGGGAAATCGAGAGTACACCTTATGAGAAGGATTTAGGAGTCATAGTGGACTCCAAGCTATCAACTTCCCAACAGTGTTCAGAAGCCATTAAGAAGGCTAACAGAATGTTTGGATATATAGCATGATGTGTGGAGTACAAGTCCAAGGAGGTTATGCTCAACCTTTATGATGGACTGGTGAGGCCTCATGGTGAGTACTGTGTGCAGTTTTGGTCTCCAGGATACAAAAATAATATAGCAGCACTAGAAAGGGTCCAGAGAAGAGCGACTAGGCTGATTCCTGGGCTACAATTGTTGAATTATGAGGAAAGATATAAAGTGCTGAGCATATACTGTTTAAGCAAAAGAAGATTAAGAGGTGACATGATTGAAGTGTCTAAAATTATGAGGGGAATTAGTATAGTGGATCGAGACTGTTATTTTAAAATGAGTTCATCAAGAACACGGGTACACAGTTGGAAAATTGTTAAGGGTAAATTTCACACAAACATTAGGAAGTTTTTCTTTACACAAAGAACGATAGACACTTTGAATAAGCTACCAAGTAGTGTGGTAGACAGTAAGACGTTAGGGACTTTCAAAACTTAACTTGATGTTTTCTTGGAAGAAATAAGTGGATAGGACTGGCGAGCTTTGTTGTGCTGAATGGCTTGTTCTCGTCTAGAGTGTTCTAATGTGCAAATGAAAATTATTACTCGGTAAAATAACAGAACAGCGAAAAGTGACTGAATATATTGTTCGGATTTAAACATAAAGTCGGAGACTTGTAGATCATCTAATTCATGTTGCCAGTGAGAATAAAAAGAGTCCAAAAACATTGGCGCAGTATGAAGTCCCGTGAGACGGAGACTTTTAACATAAGATTCTTTCAAGTCACGCCCTACTTACAACTATTTTCAAACAAGACCACAGTCATCTAACCTCAGTCGTGTGAATGCTTTTGTCAGACATAGTTCCTGTGCTCTCAGCTCTTAATCATATGAATGTTTTTGGCAGACACTCTCAGCTCTTATAAATTTAATCAGGACAATAATTTTATATGTTCTATATGACACGTCAACGAGTAAGCAAAGAAGAAAGAGCATGGACAAACATTTGAAAAAGTTGTTTTTTTTTTGAGAAAGAAACGATATTCACTCACAGGCAGTTATACACTGCCTTGTGACGATGTAAGTACAAACACGGATTCAAAATTCAATGTGATCTTGAAGAAAAGTTAATTCCAAATATTATTTTTTACTAAAGTTTTAAAGTAAAAGTGAAAACAATGCATATGTAACAATTCCCAAGAAAATAACAATCTCTTAAAATTATATATCCGCTTAACCAAACCCGGGGGTCGAGCCCCCTAGTGTGTGTGTATATATATATATATATATATATATATATATATATATATATATATATATATATATATATATATATATATATATATATATATACACTAAATGCCCAAACACTGCAAAAATTGACAGGTATCAGAACAGTAAAAAATAAACTGGTGTATCATTAACCAAAGTAATTGAAACTGTCCGCTCTAACAAAATAAAAAGCACGACGTAAAACAAAAGAGAGCAGCAGAGGTCACATGCCATAAAAAGATGTAAGCATTGTCCTGATGCCCAAAACTTGCAATGATTTAGTTTACACTTTCTCTATAGACCATCTCTTCTTCCTCCTCTTCCTCCTCTTAGCAAGGACATATTTTAAAGGAGGTATGATAGTGCTGGGGCTAACGATCACTTTACAAAATGACTGAACCATGAAATTAATGCTAACAGTAGTGGAATAACATAGTGATATCCTCCAGGTCTTGTCAAATTATAAGAAAACATAGTCTTGAGTATAATAAGAAATGGACCACTTCTAACCAAGGTGAATAGATTTGTACTCCTGTGAAATCCAGGCAAGCAACCTTTAAAGAAAATGTGGGGTTAAGGAACTACTGCTGTACAGAAATAAGTCCATTTCTGTTTTCAAAACCTCAAATAGCAATTCTTGCTCAGCCTCCCTTGCTGTTTTCAGAACCAGCACAGGCATATTTTTAGGGTATTGAATCTTTACCTCTCAAGATATAACATGGTCCTTGATTTGTTAGATAAAATGCAGCCAGGCTGAGAGAAACTTGAAGGCAGAGGGGCCACTCACAGGAAGGACCAACATAGCTGGGCAAGAACATCAGTGCACAACAAGGTAAAAAGGTAAGATAAAAGCAACAGGCCCATGTAAAAATAAAAAAATAAGAAATTAATTTCACCTTTCAGTATTCCTTCTGCAACACTGAAAAGAATTACTTTAGTGTGACACTATGAGGTGCAGCAAAAAGCCACATATGTTTTCTTTCTTGTTTTCATTTTTCTTGTTTATGTTCTGTTGCTCACAGTAGGTGCTGGTGTGTGATGCATGGTAAACTGACTAGACTTGTCAGATCAACATGCAAAGAAGAGGAGACTCCACAGACTTTAATAACAAAAAAGTTGTAAATATGGGAACAGTTCTACAGGGTTTATAGTTGGTAGACTGATTAAAGACCTTCAAATTTTCCATCTCTATGCGAGCAATGTAGTTTTGTACTTTCAGGTTATGATTGTAAGTTTAGTAGAGACATATTATTGATTTAAAATCTAGTTCTTCAGTTTTTCAGTCAGGTTTTCTGTTACCAACTCAGAGTTTATTAGACATCAGAATACTTAACCTCTGCCCGTCAAAGACAATTAGCTGTGTGGTTAGCTAGATCATGACATATGACAGCTGCACAATCTCTTACCAAGTCTGATTGGGTCTTCCTGCAGGAAATCATAAATCCTTGGATATTTTTTTCACCAACAAACTACTTTTCTTGCCATCTCAAAATCACAATTACTATCAGCATTCTCCAACTTAAATCCTGCAACCTCTTTCAGGTGCCTTGTTGGCCTCTTGGTAACTGTTCTTATGTGCTTACTCTTTGTCTGGTTTTCGGTTTTATGGGGACATCCTGATCTATGCAATATTCAAATAGTTCCTAATTTCTTTCACTTCTTAATGATTGTATTTACATTGTTTCATGATGTACTTACTGTATATAATGACTGTACTCTTACTTAATCTGTGCTCTTCAGAGATTCTGTCGGTCTTTTGTGTAATTTCTTGGTTATTTCTGCATTGTGCAACCAGAAACTTCAGGGCCATCCTGTAGTTGCAGATGATTTTGTGTAGGGCCAATCAGAATCACTACACTTGATTTCAGTTGAGGACAAATTGCCTTTGTGTACATTAAGATTTATTAAATCTGAACACAGCTACAATCCATATTATAAAGTGTGTGCACACATTATGCAACCAAGACAACCCAACAAAACTAAACTTGAAAATTATTACTGCAGCATCATTCAATATAATGCCTGTCATTTGGATATGGAAAAAAAGAAAGAAAGCCCTTATATTTTGGCTTGAGTTGTGTAAGCAAACTAAGGACATGTGTGGAAAGTGTTATGATTATGAAATATCACACATCAAACACTACAGTCTATAAGACACCTCTAGGTCCCAGTCAAGCCATATTGTATCAGTTTGGTCTACTATAGTGGGTATTTTGTAGGCTAGGCTAATTGGTTCTTCTTTAATTATATGTATAAGTGTGTGTGTGTATAAAGAGGCTCTGCAATGAACTGAGTGCCCTGTTCAGCTTTGTACCCAGTACTCCCTGGATAGGCTTCAGTCACCCATTTGACTGTAAATTGCATTAAGTGAGTTTACTAATTTTATGTCATAGAATTTTCTATGGACTAAAGAGACCTTTACGTTAGTGTCAAATGAGCATCCACCATTTCCAACAATAAAACTAAAAATAAAGCAGTTTGCAAAAAGAGAGAATAGGGGTAGCAGAACTAAAAGATGGTAAGTAGTATGACTACAACTGAGTTTGAGGAAAAACAATCATAATTTCATAGGAATGACAGAGCTATCACAGAACTAATCACCTTTTGCTCAACACAAAACATACACTGAATGATCTATTATTAAATATATATTAATGCCAGAGATTAACAAAGCTCTTGTCATATGCACTACAGTCTACAGGCTGGCACACATAAGTAGCCTTATGCAAGGCAATAAGTCCCGCCCACATTTTAGTAGCAACCATCTTCGTCAGGTGAAGGTAGCAGAAAGTTCCTGTGCACGTTTTGTTCCAGTTAATTAGTTTTGTTATGTGCTTGCTGAAGAGAAGACAAAATTTAATTGATGACCCTAAATTAGACCTGTGTGAGTGAGTGTGGGTGCATGTGAGAGCATGCCCTGTAATGAACTGGGAAGCCTTCCAGGGTTGGTTCCAATCTTGCTTATGATACTACCATTTGTATGCCCCAATTCTGACAGCTCAGAGTTGAATAAAACAGGTTCGCTAATGGACAGCTGGGTGGATATCTTATTTTTTATGCTAAACAGTGATTTAATTACTTATGTGAGTGAAGTCAATAGATAAATTCTCTGATTATAATTACAGTGATAAACTTAAATGACACACCGTATTTCAGACTGGTTTTATAAAAGAGCTGTCTACACATTATGTTACACTCTTTAAGCATATGTCATTAAAGCTACATTGTTTTTTAAATACTAAAAAAGGCAATACACTTTCTGATTGTTTGACTAATTAAAACATGGTTTATGGCATCAAGTTTAATTTTATTTCTTAAATCTACACTGGTCAAAAAAATTAAAGGAACACTTTTTAATCAGAGTATAGCATCAAGTCAATGAAACTTCTGGGCTATTTGTCAGTTAAGTAGCAGAGGGAATTTGTTAATCAGTTTCAGCTGCTTTGGTGTTAATGAAATTAATAACTGGTGCACTAGAGGTGCAACAATGAGACAACCCCAAAAACAGGAATGGTTTAACAGGTGGAGGACACTGAAATTTTCCATCCTCATCTTTTCTGACTCTTTTTTCACTAGTTTTGCATTTGGCTACAGTCAGTGTCACTACTGGTAGCATGAGGTAATACCTGGACCCTACAGAGGTTGCACAGGTAGTCCAACTTCTCCAGGATGACACATCGATACGTGCCGCTGCCAGAAGGTTTGCTGTGTCTCCCAGTAAAGTTTCAAGGGAATGGATGAGATTCCAGGAGATAGGGAGTTACAATAGGAGAGCTGGACAGGGCCGTAGAAGGTCCTTAACCCATCAGTAGGACCAGTATCTGTTTCTTTGGGTGAGGAGGAACAGGATGAGGACTGCCAGCACCCTACAAAATGACCTCCAGCAGGCCACTGGTGTGAATTTCTCTGACCAAACAATCAGAAACAGACCTCATAAGGGTGGCCTGAGGTCCAGACATTCTCTAGTGGGCCCTGTGCTCACTGCCCGGCACGATAGAGCTCAATTTGCATTTGCCATAGAGTAACAAAATTGTCAGGTCCACCATTGGCGCCCTGTGCTTTTCACAGATGAGAGTAGGCTCACCCTGAGCACATGTGACAGGGTCTAGAGAAGCAGTGGAAAATGTTATACTGCCTGGAATGTCGTTCAGTATGACCAGTTTGGTGGTGGGTCACTGATGGTCTGGGGAGGTATTTCCATGGAGGAACGCACAGATCTCTATAGGCTAGACAACGGCACCTTGACTGCTATTAGATATCGGGATAAAATCCTTAAACACACTGTCAAACCCTATGCTGGTGCAGTGGGTACTGGGTTCCTCCTGGTGCACGACAATGCCCGGCCCCAATGTGGCAAGAGTATGCAGGCAGCTCCTGGACGATGAAGGATACCATTGACTGGCCCCCACGCTCAGTTGCCTGACCTAAATCCAATAGAAAATGTCTGGTGCATTATGTTTTCGTCCATCTGACGATGCCAGGTTCCACCTCAGACTGTTCAGGAGTTTAGTGATTCCCTGGTCCAGATCTGGGAGGAGATCCCCCAGGACACCATCCGTCGTCTCATTAGGAGCATGCCCCGATTTTGTCAGGCATGCATACAAGCATGTGGGGGCCATACAAACTACTGAGTACGATTTTGAGTTGCTGCAATGAAATGACAGCGAAATGGACTAGCCTGTTGCATCATTTTTTCACTTTGATTTCTGTGGTGTCTTTGAATTCAGCCCCCAGTAGGTTGATAATTTTCATTTGCATCAAACGATGTGGTATCCTTTCCTTCCTAATACATTACCCAGTCCATATCAGTATAGATATCCAGCAGGATTTTTTTTCCCATTGAGATCTGATGTGCTTTCAAAGTGGTCCTTTAATTGTTTTGAGCAGTTTATATCTTAATCTTCGAGAGAAATTATGAGATGCTTTTTAATTATAATTACAAGTCTACTTATTAAAAAAGGATACTGTCAGATGTATGCATATTACTTGATGCCCAGAACGGTGTTTAAACTAATTATCTATTTATTTTAGCTATTACAATAAAGAATAAAAAGATGCAATTAATTAACACCTTCAAAAGGTGTGTTATTTTAAGGATATGTAGTTTAATTAGGACTGAAAAACCTGCCCTCTGTGTCATGTGAATTCCTACTTAGAATCATAACATGTTAAAGTACATCTCATTTTATGATTAAAAACGTTTTTAAATCTTCAGAGATCTGTGAGATGAAGCCAAATGTACACAACTGTCCTTGGAAAAAAAAAAACTCCCTTTTCAGGAATTTATAATCAGGGTGAATGTGTGAGTGGGTGTAGGTGTGTGTGTGAGCTTGTCCTGCAGTAGACTGGTGCCAGGATAGGCTTCAGTCCATACCAACCTCAAATGCATTAAGCAGGCCTAATAATGGATGAATATAATTTTCTCAGTCCAGAATGTATGGCAAGTAGAAGCAGAAACTAAAAAATGTGTTTATTTAACTGTTATTTATTGTCAAATGTTGTTAGACTTTAAATGCAGGTTTTGCAAGCCATGCACCAATTACTTACAATGAAATTCCATGGATAGTGGTAACGCCTGTGCGATTTTTTATTTGAGATTCCAACTGAGATGTCCTATTCCCAACTTTGCTAAAGATCATCTTGGAATTGGTTACTGTAGTCTGGAAATACACAGTAAAGTCTCTAGTGTTATATTAACACTTCAGAGTTAATTTAACACTGACAGTACTATTGTGTTCTACCAGCATTTTCACTATTGCCAGCTTGCATTGTTTCAAGTATAGATATTGAAGAAAGATTAGGGAAATTGAGCAGGTTACTTTTACCAGACTTTCTGACCTCTACATAACAAGTTGTTTGTTACTCAAGTGTAGGTGTAGAATGCATACATATTGTCTCTTCACAGTCTAATGATTTGTATGACATAAATACGGCACAGGTTAAATGAGGCTATGCAATTCTTGGGCGCTAAAGCAGCGGAGAATGATCAGTAGATCTACCTGAAAGTGTTTCCTACATTTGTATCACAGTATGAGAGGCTGGTAAACCACAGAATTACAAATAATTTTCCATTAGTAATTAGTAACAGAATTTCCATTCCATGGCTAACCAAAAATGAGCATTTTTGTTGCAATATGCATCCTTCCACAGTTTTAGGCTACAAATATTCAGAACCCAGGATTAAAACTGAAGTTTATGCAACCACTGTGTACTTAACATACTTTTTGTAAAAGAGAGGAGGATCTGTGTTATTGATATGAGACTCTGAAGTGTAGACAACTGTGTTTCTGGGTATTTCATCATTCCCTACTGCTAATTTTAAAAAGCAGGAAACAGATGAATTAAGAGTTTATTTTTCCTTTTTTGGTTCAGAGGATTGTTATATTTTAAATGTTAATCAGTGAAAGACCAGTTCAGTTCACATCATCCAAGAGGATTCTATATGGCAGATCATCACAAGTGCTTTCACTTGATTATCAATATAAGATGTCGCCAGTGGAAGAGTGAGAGAAATCTGAAGGTTATTCTGTGTGTGCTGCCTTTGTCAAACCATTTTTCCAGGTGGCATTTCCAAATAGGATTTAATAAATCAATGTTTACCCGGTGAATTCAGGATGAACAACTTTTTCAAACCAGTGAGGCCTTTATTCCTGAGTGAATTTTGCAAAGTATACTCTTCACCTTTCAATGGTTCACAAAGTAACAGTTTTGCCAGTTTGGACTTTTGATCTTTAATTAACCTTGTGTGGCCTTTATTGGACAATCTTGTGACATTTATCATGTAATTAACTTAATTTGTTTATAATTATCTTTGGTGTAGTTTTGCTATGGGGGAGATGGCACAAACGTTTTTTCATTGTGTCACTCAGTTTTCTTCAAACATCTGTTTTTTGTTTGTTTTAACATATAAAAGGAATTTTATGCAATATTTGTTTCTTTCATACCCATCAATTCTCTAAATATTAATTTACTTTTTTGCCTTCTTGAAAATCTACTTGATGTTTTTCTTTAGACATTTACTGGGATGAAGGGGAGGGAACAAAGTAGGACAGTGATTTCACCTACATCTTCAAACTACAGTGGTGTGAAAAACTATTTGCCCCCTTCCTGATTTCTTATTCTTTTGCATGTTTGTCACACAAAATGTTTCCGATCATCAAACACATTTAACCATTAGTCAAATATAACACAAGTAAACACAAAATGCAGTTTTTAAATGATGGTTTTATTATTTAGGAGAAAAAATCCAAACCTACATGGCCCTGTGTGAAAAGTAATTGCCCCCTTGTTAAAAAATAACCTAACTGTGGTGTATCACACCTGAGTTAAATTTCCGTAGCCACCCCCAGGCCTGATTACTGCCACACCTGTTTCAATCAAGAAATCACTTAAATAGGAGCTGCCTGACACAGAGAAGTAGACCAAAAGCACCTCAAAAGCTAGACATCATGCCAAGATCCAAAGAAATTCAGGAACAAATGAGAACAGAAGTAATTGAGATCTATCAGTCTGGTAAAGGTTATAAAGCCATTTCTAAAGCTTTGGGACTCTAGCGAACCACAGTGAGAGCCATTATCCACAAATGGCAAAAACATGGAACAGTGGTGAACCTTCCCAGGGGTGGTCGGCTGACCAAAATTACCCCAAGAGCGCAGAGACGACTCATCCGAGAGGTCACAAAAGACCCCAGGACAACGTCTAAAGAAATGCAGGCCTCACTTGCCTCAATTAAGGTCAGTGTTCACGACTCCACCATAAGAAAGAGACTGGGCAAAAACGGCCTGCATGGCAGATTTCCAAGACGCAAACCACTGTTAAGCAAAAAGAACATTAGGGCTCGTCTCAATTTTGCTAAGAAACATCTCAATGATTGCCGAGACTTTTGGGAAAATACCTTGTGGACTGATGAGACAAAAGTTGAATTTTTTGGAAGGCAAATGTCCCGTTACATCTGGCTTAAAAGGAACACAGCATTTCAGAAAAAGAACATCATACCAACAGTAAAATATGGTGGTGGTAGTGTGATGGTCTGGGGTTGTTTTGCTGCTTCAGGACCTGAAAGGCTTGCTGTGATAGATGGAACCATGAATTCTACTGTCTACCAAAAAATCCTGAAGGAGAATGTCCGGCCATCTGTTCGTCAACTCAAGCTGAAGCGATCTTGGGTGCTGCAACAGGACAATAACCCAAAACACACCAGTAAATCCACCTCTGAATGGCTGAAGAAAAACAAAATGAAGACTTTGGAGTGGCCTAGTCAAAGTCCTGACCTGTATCCAATTGAGATGCTATGGCATGACCTTAAAAAGGCGGTTCATGCTAGAAAACCCTCAAATAAAGCTGAATTACAACAATTCTGCAAAGATGAGTGGGCCAAAATTCCTCCAGAGCTCTGTAAAAGACTCATTGCAAGTTACCGCAAACGCTTGATTGCAGTTATTGCTGCTAAGGGTGGCCCAACCAGTTATTAGGTTCAGGGGGCAATTACTTTTTCACACAGGGCCATGTAGGTTTGGATTTTTTCTCCCTAAATAACAAAAACCATCATTTAAAAACTGCATTTTGTGTTTACTTGTGTTATATTTGACTAATGGTTAAATGTGTTTGATGATCAGAAACATTTTGTGTGACAAACATGCAAAAGAATAAGAAATCAGGAAGGGGGCAAATAGTTTTTCACACCACTGTATTTTCTGCACTTCTCTTTAGATGAGGTGTATTATGATGAACAGGTTACACTGTAGATTAATTAGAACTGGTAACAGTACCAACAGGTCATAAGAATTTAAGAAAGTATCCAAAAATGTAGAAATGGGCCACTAACATAACAGCTTTTTTCATTCAACCTGCTTATCTGAATCATTTCTTTTCGACTTGAAATGCCAGTATCGCTCAACATTGTCTCATCACCACCTTGAAGCCTGTTTGAAGATTTCTCCCATTATCTACATTCCTAACTACATAAAACTAGATGTCTCCCTTCAGCGCAAATCCTACATGAAAGTCCAAACATCAAGAAATGTCCACTAAGAAAGTAGATCTGAAGTTGCAAAAATATAAATACACCCTTCCTAATACCTCCTTCAGCATATCCATTTATATTGTCTGTTCCAGTTTTTGTTATAATTCTATTCAGGTTTTATAAAACATAAAATAATTCTTAATTAAGTTTTTTCTCCACCTTCTCAGGTGAGCTGTACATGTGGGTGAATCCCTTAGGCCCCCAGATTATTTGGAAACACTGAATCCCAGATGCCTGAGGCACACAATCACAGTTTTAATAGCATTTTATGCACCATTTTTCTAGCGGTCTTTACATTTAAATGTAGATCTGATCAGAAAGATTCTTTCTGTCCTGTCTAGCATAGAATAACATATTTTCTTTTTCTTGAAATTTGGCAAAATTTGATGATAAAAGTACCTGGAGAAAATTTGTCAGGTAAACAATGCGCTTCTTTTTCCACGTTTTTTCTTAACGATGTCTTCTTGGATTTTGTTAAAGAACTCGGACATTAATTTTGTTTGATTTCAACATATGAAAACTTCAGAGGTTCCAAGAATTCTAGCATGCTTTCTTCTTCTTCTTCTTTTATTCCAAAATAGTTAAGATTTTCACATCATACTTTTTTTCCTGTCTGGTATCATTCATTTATTTCTTTCATGTTAATTCCCAGTTTAATGATCAAGTTTCTCACATCAGAAGCATATTCTGTATACTCTTTCATGTAGTGCTTTAATGGTGTCTTGTCCAGTTTTTCTTTACAAATTGAAGACAAACATGAGTATTGAATCGTGCTATGGTTTGGTCTTCACTACCAGCTTTATTAACAATCAGGCGGGTAGCTGGGCCACTACCAGGTGTGGAGTGCATTGCCTGGGTTCTTTCTGCAACAGTAGTGCCTGGTACACCTGGGTCTGAGTATTAGAATATAGGATATTTCCAATAATTTAAAAAAATGAGGTCATAGAACGTCTTGCCAGCAAAGATTTGTCTTAAGCATCTATCCTGACAAACACAGGATGTATTTTTAAACAGCTTAAAAGCCAGTAGAACATGATCAGAGATTAATGTAAGAGCCAATCTTAGAAAGTTAAAGTTTTGAGTTAAACTCATATTAATGTTGCTTAATTTGAATAGAATATAAATTTCCTTCATAGTCATAACTTATGGTATAGTCTTTTCCCCCTATAAAGTTAGCAAGAGATAGAACCTTCTTACTGTAACTGAGAAACAGTGTGATAATAAGCTCAGTTGTTGTTTAGAACAGGTCTCAGTAGGGACTTAAAAGACTAATTTTAAGCTTAGAAATGGGAAAAGCATACAGTTTTCTGATCGTTTTGAAATGGTACAGAAATGTTAAGTAAATAGTAACGATTTGAGATATAACAAGATTAAGCTTAGAATTGAACTTTTCTTAACATTAATCTTCTCTTTTTTGCTATTTTAATTTTCCTTTTTTGTGTAAACTGTTTTACTTTAAAACTTAAATAAACTTTTAAAAACGAAGATATTTTGTCTGTGAAATCATTTCTGCGCGTCAGGCTTTTGTTGAATCCCATTTTTCAGTTGAAGCTGCTGAATTTTGGTAATTTTGGGAAAACGCAGCTACAATTTATATTGCATCATAGTTACAAATTTGAATGAAGAAGGCAAAATTTCAGTGAAGGAAGTCTTTATGTCAAGAAAGGAAAAGCCAAACTGTGAGTAGCTGTGTCACATGAAGACAAGAACTATTGCCTAGGGTGTGGGTTGAAAATTCTGTAATTTTAATAATTTTAATTTTCTAAAATGATAATGTGTTATAGTATAGGTTTGTATAACTGAGTCACAGATGAGGGGGAACAGTTTAAGACATACTTTAACAAGTTTGGAGGCACAATTAAAGTCTCCTGGCATTATAAGTTTATGGTTACATAAGTTAAAGGTTAAATAGAAGAAGTTAGACATAAGTTGCCTTTTATCCTGATTAGGTATAGAAATATTGGCTAGAGTATATTACTTTTGCTTGATTTCCCTAATACTGTTAAAACGGCCAGAATCAGATGCCAGACAAGACAAAAGAAAACATTTTGAGTTTTCCAATCCTCTAATTTTTTTTGTGGAATTGAGAGTGGAATTCTTCTTAGTCTTTTCTTTTAGTCTACATTGATTTTTAATATTTAAACATGTTGCCTTTAAGTTGAGAACAATTTTAGCTAAACTCAGAGATGCCTTAATTTTTCTCTTTGTGATTTGCACCTTTAAACTAGTAAAATGTAGTGGACTGCCAAGAAAAGTAGCAGATTTGTTATTTTCTGATTATTTGTTTTTATTTGTACTTTTTCACTTCTTTCACTCCTTCTCTTCCCTCTATGTGCTTAAATAATTATAAAGCCTCCCTTAAGCAAAACTCTTATTTAGTGTTTTTGTTGTCGTGAGATCCATCCCTGACTCAACTGCTTCTGTTATTTTTTATTTTTTATCCATTTTAATTTTATAATTATACCGCTTTTACTAGATACTTGGACGCCCCCCCTCACACACACAATTATTAATGCCTCATAGTTAGCACAGTCACCTGAAGACAAAGCCTGTGTTCCTTACTGAGTGTTGCCTTGTGCTCCTTTTGAAGTGTCAAACTTCTTTGGAGTTTGTAATATTGTATTTCTGGTTTCATTTTTTTTTTTTTATCAGGTTTAGGGTTTTGGATTTGAAATTAGGTTCCTGGGGCCTCATGCATAAACGGTGCATACGTACAGAAATGTTGCGTAAGAATGTTTCCACGTTCAAATCGCGATGTATAAAACCTACACTTGGCATAAAGCCACGCACATTTCCACGGTACCTCATACCCTGTTGTACGCAAGTTCTCCGCTCGGTTTTGCAGACTGGCGGCACACAGCATCAAATCAGTGCTACTGTTCCTGTGTGGTTACTCTTTATTTTCTTGATGCGACTTGATAAATGCACTGAAACTAACTGCATATTGTTTATTAGTGTAATGCATCTGATTGTAATTAACTTGTAACAATATAATGGTCCAGGGAATAGCCATAGTATTCCAAATACCATAACTGCTTTAGCATTGTTACTCTCACTGCACCTTTTTTTTTCTTCTTTCAGCTGCTCCCATTAGGTGTTGCCACAGTGGATCATCTTTTTCCATATTACTCTCACTGCACCAATTGGAGTATTTATATCACTGTATCTGAGTGGGGAATCACAGCAGCAGCTGATTGGAAAGAGAATTATCGGTATACAGCATCAAGCACATGCTGCCTCAGCCACGGCAAAATGCTTCAGAGACTTTATTGTATGGACCTCGCAGTTCAGAAACAGTTTCATCCCAAGAACTTTAAACAATCAATCAGTCCATCAAGTGCTCCTTGTAGAACTGTTTGTACTTATAAGTATAATCACCTCACTGTAAACTTGCACTACAGTTATAATATTGCACAACCTGCACCACATTATAAAGTGCGTATTTACATATGATGACGATATCATTTTTAAGATGAAATGCAGCAAAATATGTTGATTATATTATATAGATAAAACTTTAACTTCATTTAAATAATCTGTATTGTTAATAATTAAACATGTGAGGACACGGTTCTGCAGCGCTAGCTAATTCACGGATTGATCCTACCTTGTGCTGTATTCTTTCTGGGGCTGACGCAGCACTGGAAGGATAGATGAATAGAATAATTAAACATGTACTACAAAGATATTTCAATGTTCCTTAAAAGTTCTGAAGAATCGCCATTGTAAGCTTACAGATGACTTAATGTCTATTACAGAGCTGATTGTGTGGCGATTGGGTATTTGGAGAAAGAAAAGTAAGGACAGGAATTGGAGATTAGTATGTTTGAAAGAGACAGTACTGCTACAATAATTTCATCGAAGGTTGCACACAATCACACACCGTGTTCCCCTGTTAAATGACATGCTTTAACTCCTTTTTCATCATGAAAAAGATATCACGTATACATCTCAGTATTACGAATGTAATGGATTCTGTGTCCTGTTGGAGAAAGAGAAAGTGGAAGCATGTAGTGATTCAAACACATTGAGCAAATGATCAAATACAAAACAAAGCATTTAACGTGCTACTTTAGACTAGAAACTAGTAAATTAAACAATTTTAAGATGAAGTTTATGATGTTCTACTTTAATGACAAAATAAACTATATGATTAAAGTGGAAATTTCGAGATTGAAGTTAACATTTCGTGCTTTTTTCCTACTGTGTGCCTTTTTTTTATATGTACTCTAATAAGCTTTCATATGACACTCAGATGGTGGGCTACGTCTTGCCTTTTCAAGGCGACTTTGATATTTGACAACTTCTTTTTTATGTCGAGCACTGTGCGACTTTGAGAACTTGAGCGTTCCAGTTTCTCCGACATGCTATGTCACTTGATCAACTTCCTTTTGTTGATTATACCACTGTTTAAACCAACAAATAGTATTTTTTTCTTTGCCTCCACTTGGTATTCACTGAAATTCTGATATTATCCCTCTTGCTTTTGCCACTGCCTTTTCACAGAACGCTGAGCTTAAGGGCTATTTATATTGATTTGCATATTCAAAGAGACGTAATTCTGGGAGGAGACGGAGTGGGACAGAAGGCGCGTGCACGTGCGTTACTTTTCACGCTGACCGGGATTTATGGAGCGGAAGAACGCGGAAGTGGGCGAAAGCGCAGATTTATGCATCTGAATTTTTCTGTGCGTAATCACATTTCGGCTTTTGTGCTTACATCATGTTATAGTGCGAATTCTACGCACAGCATTATGCATGAGGCCCCTGGTCCTCAAGATTAGATATTTAACTTTTAAGTAATTTTGTTGGTTATCTGGTTTGTTCTGGTTTCTGCCCTGTATTTTACCTCTTGATTTTGGTCCCAGGTATTTGGGGTTTTGGCCTCAGGTTATATTTTTCAACTTTTTCCCCCATTTTGTTCATTTCTCTGTTTTAGAAGATTTATAGTGAATTTATTAATTAATTTGTCCTGGCTTTTTTTAAATTTTTTTACTTTCTAGGATTTTCTTTTCTTATTTTGTTCTAATAGACCTCTACCTAATTGTCATTTAAGTGTGATTAATTAATTGTCTGGAGCTCGGTCATCATATTTTTACCTGTTTTGCTGAGTGGTCTTCAGTAAAAGCCTGGCAATTCT
This sequence comes from Polypterus senegalus, assembly GCF_016835505.1. Lineage (NCBI taxonomy): Eukaryota > Metazoa > Chordata > Cladistia > Polypteriformes > Polypteridae > Polypterus > Polypterus senegalus. Next base: position 65,853,944 of record NC_053169.1, on the reverse strand, counting down.
AGGTCTGGGGAAGACTCAAGAGTACCCCCCATTCTGCATAGTATGCTTACATTTCCTCAACACTTCAATATATATTGTTAGGTTAAAAGCCACTTTGCATTGTCCTTACAATAAATTGTGCAGATTTGTGTACTGTGTTACCAGATTTGGCCTGATCTCTATATATTTAAAATCCTAAGCCTAAAAGTGCAACAATTTTGTGCAATAATTTTATGTCACTTTTTTGTTACGCAAAGGCTGTGAATACTTATGTACATATGCTTTCTCAGTTATTTTATTTTTAATAAATTTGCAAAAACCTCAAGTAAACTTTTTTCTTGTTGTCATTATGGGGTATTGTGTGTAGAATTCTGAGGAAAAAAATGAATTTAATCCATTTTGGAATAAGGCTGTAACATAACATAACGTGGAAAAAGTGATGCACTGTGAATAGTTTCTGGATGCACTGTACATGGATGGAAAGATGGAGAGTTAAATACTTCATACTATTATATCTTAGATACATACATTATGCCATAATAGGTCTGACATAGCCAGTGGGTGAATATAGGTTGTGATTTTAATAACTGTCACTGCCAATTACTTTAACTTACTGTATTTGGTAGTCTGCTTACAAGAACAATGTCACAAATGCTACTATAACATTGTTAATATTTCCAGAAAAATATTATTGCAAATATCAAATCTGTACATTAATTTCTACATGTGTTCAAATTTAACTTAAACTACCATAACTATCAAAGAATTACCAACCTTCTGAAAACTGCTCAACAAACTGCCCCAAGCTGCTGTGTGAGGCACAGGTACAATCAGCTGGCATTCTTAGACATCCCATGAAATTTGTTGAACTGAGTGCTTGTACATATGGTCTTCCAAGTTTCTGGAATTCTGCCATCTCTGCATAGAACAGTGACTTTCAAGTATGGCTTATTACAGAAAAATATCTGAAGATCAACAAAGGAGGTCAATAAATCAACAAACAACAAAGGCACTTAATAGATAGTTTAATTGTGAACCTTATGCCCTGAACAAAGCGTAATCCTACAGTCCATGAATATTTCTGTACAACAATGTGTTTTTTCCCAGTACCTGGGAAAAAAACATCTCAGTCATCTATTTTTATCCATCCATCCATTGCCCAACCCGCTACATCCTAACTACAGGATCACGTGGCTGCTGGAGCCAATCCCAGCCAACACAGGGCGCAAGGTAGGAAACAAACCCTGGGCAGGGTGCCAGCCCACCGCAGATCTATTTTTATTTTTATTCGAATTAGTGCATATCTTCCAATACCTGATAATGTTTCTTCTGAACTGCCTTGTTTTATGCATTTTTGTTTAAGATTAGGAACATATTAATGAGCCTGGGAGTCAGTGGCAAAAACACCCTGCTTACTGTCAGAGGTCCCACACTCTTCAAGAGACATGAAGTGAGCAAGGCCATACATATGTGTAAAGCAGATTATGTTTTTTGTAATACTGAGTGTTTCTGCTTCTCCTCAAAAATCATTAAGACATTATTCCAGATTTTAAGTCTGTAGTACAACTGAATTCATCTCTAAGTTTTCATGTGTAGTAGTATATTATGACATGTTATTGTGATATACCACTTGATTGTTATCCCAGACTAAAATCATCTGTAAATTTTCTAGCTATCTAGATTTTCAACTTTTGCATCTGTTTGGTAAACTGTTTTTAAATACAGCTGTTAATAGTGCTCATAAATGGAATATAGTACTCTGGCTGAAGATAATGAATTACCTGACAAAAGCCTTTACTGTCAATAACAATGATTGGTGGTAATGTGGCTTTTTGTACCATTATACCCCATGAATGGTTTGTGCAACAAGAACAGAATGTTGCAGAAGTTTAATCTTGCATGATTATTTTGTATGTGGTAATGCAGTGATTCTCAACCACTGGGTTTTGACTGACTTTTGAGTCACTGGTTACCGCCAAATGGAATCATGTGTTGCTATTGGTTTTTATTAGTAGCGGGTTGTGGTGGTTTGCAAATTTGGTGTAAACTATCATGTTACAAAGATCCACCCTATTCATTAAGGGGGACCCCATCCCACTGCTCTGATGATCGAGCTCAATTTGCTAGATGGGTTGTGAAGACGCCTATGAAGGAAAAAGTGGGTCATGACACCAAAAGGGTTTAGTAACACTGTGGTAATGCATTTTAACCTTCTTAGCATTATGTTTAACCGCGGAAAATCATGCCAAAAACTTAGATTTTTTTTGCAACAAGAAAAAATGTTATTATGTAACAGATACTTGTAAATACCAAAATGTCAACATTAATGTAGCAGGAAAGGTATGCTTGTCTAGTGTGCACTGCTGCAGATTTAGTATACATTCATCATGTAATATGTTTATCCTTTTACCCTAACCCTCAGCATCATCTCAGAGTATTACATTAAATGGTTCCTTATTGCAAACCCAGGGAAGACACAGGTTTATACCTTCCATCTTAACAACAGAAGGAAACACAACTCTAGAGATCAGATGGAGCAATGAAGTATTGAAGAACACAAAACATCCTGTTTAGTTAGGCATCACCCTAGACATAACACTCTCTTTTAAAGAACATATTCTTAAACTCAAAAGGAAGATATCCAGCAGGAATAATCTCCTTAGCAAAAACATCCTGGGGAGCAGACCCTAAGACCCTGCCAACCCATGCCAACAAGGTTGACTCTGAGCAAAATAGTGCATGCTGAATCATCACTGGCACATTGCGAGCAACGTGCCTTCCTGCTTTATACAGGCTGGCCAGGATCGCACTTCCCCATATATGACGAGAAACCAGTTCAAGAATACAGTAGATAGGTTCAAGCAATTGATGGACTCCAGACACCCACTCCACCACCACCAGGAAGTAAATCACCGACTACTGTCTCATCGGAGCTTCACCAAGGAGGAACCCCTCAATCCAAAGAGTCCACAACACATAGGCACAAAAGATGGTGAGAGACTGACCATAGCCCTCCTAATGAAGCTCTACCTAGACCTCAAGAGCATCGACCCAATGGAACATCCCTCTTTAGGAACGACTAGGTCACGCTTAACTGAGCTAGGTCAAAGGTGGGCAAAACAAGAGACATCCTATTTAGATGGGGCTTCACAACAAGTGATGAATGTCCCTGTGGTGAGCCTCTCAAACAATGGACCACATTCTCCATGAATGTTCCCGATGCACTACATTCACCAATGAAGATCTTAAGGATGCTAATAACACTGCTCTTACCTGGATAAGGCAGTGGTGTGATAAGATATGATGATGTAATATGTTTTGAAACAGTCACCAATACGCAGCCTAATATTGCAATCAGGACAGTAGAAACATGTTTGGTTGCACACTAGTCTTATAATATTTTTTCTGTTTCTTACACATGAAAGGGTAGAATGGCATTGCCTGATCTGTACGATGGATGCCACCCATTGTGTTATTGTATGCTATCACCACACAGAAGTTAGCAACTTCCACTTTTACCCTGACATGAACATTGACTGTTGCTGCATTGTGAACAGTGCGCTTAGGAGGCTAATATATTTTATGTTCTTCCACTTGACTGCAAAAATTTTGGCATTTGCTATGCACATACTTCCAAGATGAACCTTCATTTGACCAAAGTAGCCAGGCATATCAGAGCAGTTCAGTCATGCAGTGCCATATGCATCAATTTCACCAATCCACATTGTCATCACTATTGCTCATTTCAACAAATGGTTCAGTTTCAGTTTGTTGTAAAACTGGCTTTACAGTTTTTTGTTTCCATGCCATTGTGTGCTTTGCATGAAAACTCTGCCCCACTCATGAATATTGGTTTACGACAGAGTGGCAAAACGCATTGAAATATTTGTGAGTTGTTGCAGCATAATGTTATTTTACCTACTAGATGGCAACAGAATAGTGTTCCAAGAGTTTTTTGTGCTTAATGCTGTACAACAGATCATAATAAGTTAACCCGAGAGACTCATGGGCTTAACCATTTTCATATACAATTCCGAACCCAACATACACTTATGGTTAAAGCCAAGGAGGTTAAAAGTGCCAGATGTGTGTTTTAGCATGGCACTATAGTGTTTTCTATAAACATTTTCACCATTTTGCTTTAAACACAACCAAACCAAGCTAAATCTTTGCTGAAGTTGTCCGTTCTCCTTCTAAGTATAGAACGACAAGATGTATGTTTAAAATACTGCCCTCAAGTGACTATTACAATGAAAATGTCTCAATCTAATGCTTTGTTCTATTTGGATATTGGAGAAGGGAATGACATCACATACAAGTTGACCTCGTTCCAGTGAAACATTTGGAAAAACAATAAAAACACCTCCGGGAAAACCTTTGTTGTGCTTGCAACTACTGTAATACTGCATTACACAGTATTTTGCACATCCAAATGTAGTAACATTACCAAAGATAGAGATTGTATATCTGATTTAATGAGACACAAATAATTATAAGTGGTAATAAACAGTATAATACTACAGCTTTCAGTAAAGTTTGCTGTGTACAATTTGGATTGACGTCATAATCTGAAGTCAGTCAGACTCTGCCTTGACAGACCAGGGAACATTCCAGTTGAAAATTCTGACTTGGAACTTGGAAATTCCAGCTTTCCGGTTCAAGTGGAATGCTGCATAAGTCTATCATGCTTTGCATTTCAGCAAGATGATTACCAATCCAAATGTAAATTTAAATTAATAGTTCAATTTATTAAATTATGTTTATATTTTGGTAACAATGTGATCAAATATTGGATAATCATTTGCATCTCTAATACATATAATCAAGACAAATACACAGTATCATTATTATCCTAACTCACTATACAACAAAATATACAGAAGAAAAGCAGCTTCATCAGTCAGTGCACTTATTGTATCATGGTACCTTGTACAAAGCCATGTAACCTAAAAGAAGGTAAACATCTTAGAAAAAATAAGACAATAAACTCTATCTGCTTAAAATTTTAACTAGTGCCCTGCAGCTAAACAGAACAACAAAAATCTTCCTATACAAAAAAAAACTTTATGCATAAAAATATTCATATGAAAAAGACAAAATATAATTATAAGCATTTTTCAACAGTGTAAAAATAAGTCCAAATCTTAGAAGTGCTTGATGCTAAAGTCAATTCACCTTTGTTATATTATCAGTTAAACTAAAAAGTATAGAGCTGACATTACAAAAAATACATAGGCAAATGTAACTTTCCCTGTCTGTCTGATTGCATTGAGCAGCCTTACAAATAACCATAGTGAAAAGACAGCACTTACTGCAAGGCAGGAACTTCACTTTAAAAATCTCTTTTCCTGTTTATTCAATACTGGTTAATTGTAAATTAAACAAGTGGAAATGGTTCTTGCAATTAACATTTGATTATGTACTAAAATTTAATAATGAATGACCAGCCTGTCTCCAGTAATCAATATGAATGAGGTTCTGTTTACATTTGTAACTTTCATTATCATGTTCATGCAATAAAGCAGTTGTAATTTATGAATTAATTGATCAATAATTATTTTGCACTGTCTATGTGGCAGACAAAGAATGTTACCTAAAGAAGCAAACTGATTTAATTCCAAACTCTTAATTTAAAATGACATAAAAATCATTATGCTCATTGCTTCTCCATGTATATAGTACTTAGATACAACTAAGATTGAATAGTAGTATCACTTGTACTCATAAAACTTGGCAATAAAACTTCCATTTCATTCATCTACAGAGCACTTACCCTTATAAGATCAGCACACCACACACTACTTACCAATATTTGCATAGTTGAAATATAATAAAATGAGATACTCCTAAAAAACAAAGCACAATGCTAAAACACCAACAGATAAATAAAAACCATAAAAAGCATACAAATGTATAACATTCTCAAACCTGTTCTAAGTCATTTAGGCCTGGAGTTTATTCTGGAAGTGTTGGGTACAACACAGAAACCAACCATGAATGGAGTGGAGACCACTGCAGAGCCCACAAACACACTTACATGGAGCCAGTATGGAATCACAAATTATTTAACACACAACAGATGCTGGATTCACGAGGTATTCATGCTAATCACTGCACCATCATGTCATCCATACAAAAAAAACTAAATCTGTATTTGTATATTTGACACATGTGAGGGGGAAAGCTTGTTGCTTCCAGTGTTCAAGCATTAGGTCTCCCAACATGCTGCTTCTGTGTGGATGAAATATAAACAACTAACCAAGCAGATATTTGTCAGCATGAGACCCAACTTTCTAAAAAACAAAGCACAAACCTAAACAAGCCAAAAGAAACAAACTTATTGTTTTCTCCTTTTAAAGGTTCAGACTATATACTATATGATAAATAAATGATATACTGATTAAAATTTCTTATGGCATCATTTTTTTTTTTTTATTCAAAATGCCTCTGGTCTTGGTCAGCGGTACTTGAAGTGGATCATGATGCAGGCAAATGCTCATTTTAAATACTGTCCTCGAGTCACCAGAATCAATTTTTGAAAGAAATTTGGATGCCATAAAAAGGGAAGTATTGAGAGGGTGCTTATTTAAGTCAGCTAAATAGACTAATGGCTGATGGATGATTCACCTTGATATGGGGAACTCATTCTAAAGGCAAGTTTAAAGTATTATTAGAATGGCTATAAGGTTAAGGCTTAAAGACTTAAAAACCTGAGACACTGGGTTCATATCCTACTACTGACATTGTGTGACCATGAGCAAGTCACTTGACCTGCCTCTGTTCCAGTTGTAAAAATACAAGAAAAGTAAGCAATTGTGTCTTCAATATGCAATTCTAAGTTGCCTTGAATAAAGACATCAGCCAAATAGGTAAAAGAATGGCCTAGTCTGTTATATCCTTAGTCCCATCAAGAATCTTTGGCAAAATGCCCTAGGAACTAAAACAAATGAAAAAACTCACCCCAAACAAGAGTGCAAGGTTGGTTGAAAAGCCGAAAAGAATTTAAGCTTTTATTCCTATAAAATGTTTCTTAACCAAGTATCAATGTGTAGGTATGAATATTTTAGTAGATTTCAGTCTTTGACTTTGTTTAAGATAACTGCTAAGAATATTGTGTTAAGAAATATTTTGTTTTAAAAATGTTCTCATTGACCAAGTGAGTTTGCAATACACATATAGACTCCTGCAAAATGTACTCTAGCAACATCAAAAAACTTTTATGAGGTTTAAATTCTTTCGCAAATGCTCTATAACCTTGCTTTTATGTAGTTGTTTATTTCATGAAGTTGTTTTTGCCCTTCCTGTCCAATTTAAGGTGCCAGGCAGCCAAAGGAATTAACTGGAGATATGGCCATCCTAGTGGAGCTGGAGGTCCACTAGGAGCCTTAAGAGAGAGCTGTAGCCTGATGTCTGTATAACAAAAGTAGAGCAGAACCTAACCAGATGCGACTTTGGTAAAAGAATTAAAGCCTCCTAGACCCCAAAGGCTCATTAAGTCTAAAGTTGTGAAGTGAATTGGGACAAGGAACTAACTGATGGAAAGAAGAGGCGAGAGGTCAAATATGAGTGGGTGCTAGAAAGGAATACAGGAATGTTTAAGAGTACTTATGGTATTTTCAACTGTCTAACTGAGTAAATCTCTATAGACATGGATAAAAGCCTGGGTAGATAGCTGAGATTTACTGCATTTTGTAGTTTTACTCTTTTTCCTTTAATCCCTTGTTAATTAATAACTAAACTATATATTAGACTCCTAAAAAATGATAGTCATCTGCTTGTATGGTGCAGCACACCACAGAAATTTATAGTCGCTTGTCACAATATAGCTATTTATAACCATACCTGTGTTTTATAAATGGCTATCTGGAAAATGGGCACATTTACCCTGAGGGAGGAGAAGGTTTGTTGAAATCTCTCGAGAAAATGCAGCTTCACAGTGGCTCAGGTTTTGCGTGCCTGATTCATGAAGCTTTAAGGGGATTGGACGAACATTCAGAAGGGTGAGGGGCCAGCTGCCTGTCGTTCTCTGCCATTGTTGCAAAAGGGAAAAAGGGGGCAATATGAGCAGTGCATTTCTTAGTTAAAAAGAAGCCATACAAGCATAGCACAGTCCTGGGCAACAAAAAGTTTAAAAGGTAAGTAGTACAGTACTTACCAAAGAGGTAGATTAAGAGATGGGGTAGCACCTTAGGGATCACTTAGTGGCTAATGCCTTGGTAAATAGCACAGCTCAGAGAGGAAAAGCAGAAGGCAGCATGTGCAGCATCACTACGTGCTCCCTGATTGGAGGAACGAGAGTCTGTTGGTGGGGATTGGGCGCCACATTATCCCTTTGACTTATAAAACAGGGGAATGGACACTAGAGGTCGTGTTTTGACCAGGTTGAGTATCTATCTAACCATCAGACCAAATCAAAGAGTGAAGGTGAAGGGGTGAGTGTTAAAGCCGTTGAATATTGATAGGGGACTATAAGAGTGTTTTTTTCTTTAATGTAAATAGCTTTTTGATTTTTTTTTATTGTTCATTTAAAAAGGAATTTAAAGAAGGACATTTGTTTTTGTGTGTAGGTTTATTTTTTCCTTTCTCCTTGATTTTCCTTTTGAGGAAGGAAGAATACATTCTTTTTGTGTAGTATTTTTAAGTAAGCTCTTATAATTTTTTTCTTTTTTCTTTTCCTTTCCTGATTTTAGGTTGGTAGTGGAGGATGGGAAATGACTTTATTTTTGTAAATATTTGCTGTCTGTTTTTTCATTATTATTTTTGCTCTGTGTGTCATTTGGTCTGGGTTTTATTTAAGGACACTGCATTATTTTGGTTTGGGAATTTTGTTTGTGCACCTTTTTGTATGAAGCACCTGTAAGTAAATAAGACTTCTTTTTCTTACATTTGTTAAATTTGTTTCTGTGTCTCTCTGCTGTCACCGTCAATACTTTTGGTCTATGAACTACAAGAGCCTAAAATGTAGCATGGTGCCAATTCCCACTACATGGGGTTTCAGTAAAGTATTCGGGCCATTGTTGGTGTAGAGTGCTGCACAGTAGTGATTTCTTTAATATCACTTCTGCCCATATTTTAGAGTTTTCATTGCATCTATTTAAGCACATCATCAAGTTGAGTGTCATTTGCAGCAACAAAAATTATGTCTTGTGCTACAAAGTATTAAGATGGTTCATACAGGATTTCTGCCAGTATTCATGCTGCTAAGTGTTGACTTCTTCATAAATATAATAAAACTGACAAAACTAAAAGCAAGAAGCTTGCCAAGGTGCACTGACATTAAGCCATTGTGCTTAGTTTAGTAAACAATAACTATGGCTGTTCTTTTAAGAGCTAACCTGCTCATTCTGGGTGGTGACTCTCTCTTTTCCAAACTGTTTTCACTGCAGTATCCTGGCATAATTACATTTTTATGAATAAATTTTATTTTCCAAAAAAAAAATTTTCCAAATGGGTAAGTAAAACTTACTTGACAATCTATATATATAATTCACTAAGGCAAGACACCAACTCCAAGACCATTGGATACGACGACAACTCGCAGAGCCACGTCCACCAACTCGGACGCGATGACACAGAAAAAACGTCGTCATTTATATTCGTCTGTCGTAGAGGCCACATGCACCTCTGAGCCTCGTTGACTGTTCATAGAGGCATGTTTCTCGCTGAGGTGAATCGCCATATGCAGCGTGTAAAATAGTTTGCGAGGGGTATCCCACGGGATCCTTAAAACAATCCTTTACAACTGAGGTTAAAACACAATGAAGTAAGCAGTCTTTAAAAACCGAGTTTTTGGTTACGATGCAGAACCGCGTGCACCATAGCAAACTGTTTTACATGCTTCATACAGCAATTCGCATCCGCGACAAACATGCATCTTCTTAGATGCTCCTGAAGGAACACGGAAAGTCTACGTGAGTCACAGGTGCATCTGGACTGTGCAAAGACGACAACGACTCAAGTGACGAGTTGGAGGTGGGCACATGAGCGATGGCGGTCCACCAGTTTTCAGTCACGGACGATTGTGTGTTGGTTCGTTCCGTGCATTGTTACAATGTTGCTTTTCTTGCTGATTTATTACATTACCGATTTTTCAAATGTTAATTTTCTCCCTGTGCTTAAAAATCATTAAAAAACCGGCCTGATTATGCGGAGTATGGTACGCCGCGGGTTGGCTAGTATTTCTTATAATTAGGAAAATAATCCTAAATACTAATTTCTTGTTAAGTCAATAAATCAAACACTAAGGAAAAGCAATTTAATGGCTTGATATAGAAAAAAAAACTTTTCATTTGCATAGTTTTCAGTTTTGTGGAATTGTATTTACTAATTTTTATTTCTAATATCACCAGCATATTTAATTTAATTTAATTAAGGACGTGCAGAGTTTTACATGGAACGGAGCTATATCTGCAATATCTAACAACTATGGAGATTAACTGGTCTTCTAATCAGCATGTAGGAGGAGCTCTTAAGTCAAGTGGTCAACCATTGCTCAGTAGAGATAATGCTGCAAGTGTCTGGTGGATTTGAGGACATCTTTGTGGCTAATATCATTGCAATAATTGAAGATTATATTGCAAAGTCATCTACAAGATACTGAGAAATTGTACAATATTGCAAGGAATGTAGAACCAGGAAATAAGATAATCCTGCTATTGCTGATATAATCCTGCTCTTAACTTTTATTGTATCCTTGACGTTAAAAAACATACCTCTTTTTTATTAATATACAGAATAAAGGTTAATATTCTGCATAAATAAGCTTGCTCTGTCTTAATGCCTTTATATTTTAATAGTTTGAATCCTAGTTAAGTGTCTGTGGCATATATAAAGTCTTAATAAGTGACAATTTAGATACCTAACACAGTCCCACGTGCCTTTATAATAAAATTCTTAATTATGCAGTGAAAATATTTTCTCAGCATTATTCAGTTCAAAGCAAATCTTTGAAGATAACAGATTTCTAATTACAGTGCATTTATTAGTTCTTTGCTCATATTCAGGATGAAAAATTATGAGATACATCTTCTATGAAGTTTTATTTTTTTCGTATTTAGTTTATAGATATATAAGTGCCCTGTTTTGTTGATTATTATCTACTGTCACGGTTATTCTTTTTTGTATTAAAAAGCAGCAGTAAATTATGCTGCATTGGCTAAAAACATACACTTAAATCTCAGATGTTCTTAATGATATGAAGGTTATAAAATGTTATTTAGCAGTTAATTGGATGTTTTGCAATACAAGATGTATATACCAAATATAATTACTGTGCCTGAATAGGACTCTCAAAGTGTAAAGGATTTTGTCTGGTATGCTGAAATGGGAACAGTGTTCTTTCAGATTATATTTCACCATTCATTTTCTGAGCCCAGACTTTCATTACCTTGTCATAATAATCAATTGATAAACTCATAAAATATTATTAAGAGAATCTATATCATATGCAGGTACTCTGTTTGTAATGATTTTTTACTCAGGTGTGGTGTAATACAAAATAGCTACTGAAAAATATCAAATTATAAGTTAATTAGCTGTAAAGAAAAAGTTTCTTTGAAGCATTGGTAGACATTATTAAAAGTCTATTGATTAAATCCGCAGTTGGTTAAAGATATTAATTTGCACCTGTCTAAATAAAAAGGCAAATTGTACTAGCCTTGTATCTTAGATTTTTAAATGACATAAAATAATTGAAAATAAACTGAATGAGTTTAAAATAACAAAAACAGACAAGTGCCTGTTTTACATATAACAGCTGGGAATTTGGCAAGCAAGTAAATACATATGCCGTGAGAACTACTATGTCTTGTGCTTTCTTGCAGTTCATTTCCTTGTGCCCTTTACTGTGGATTTGTACTTTGGTACAGGATGTCCTATGCTTTTCACACTGTACAACTTTTAGACAAGCACTTTTTGGTTATTACTTGACAGGCAAAACCTTTCTGGATTCTTTTTTTCTATAGGACCGACCTTTAGAATGAATATTAGTCTAAATTTAGTATGACATGTTTTGTGTTGGATGTACTGTACTGCACTGCAGACGTTTTAACCACTTTACTGCACGGCAGGAGTAAATTTGCTGTTTGTAGTACAAGCAACTGAGATTTTCCTATGCAGTCACTACAAATTCTAGAATTAACATCTACAAAGTTTAAACTTGCTAGATGAATGAAGACTTTTCTAAAAATAATTAATAAGTAATTTCAGAATATTGGGACAAGGGTAGCAAATTATAGCAAAACAAACCAATGTAATAAATAATTTAACTCACTGAATTCTGTATCTGAGTTGGTTAAGGTAAATGTTTTTGAGCCTAAATTAACTTAGACCTTTCAGAATAAAGAGGATGAAATCCATATCAATACATTTACATTTTTATTTATTTTTACTTGTTACTGTTTGTAATCATCTAGATTAGGCTATATTAATGAAAGCTATTAGTTTATACTGAAAATGTTATAAATAAAGGCTTCAGCACAACAAAATGTAAAACTGAAACAATGAGTTTAGACAGAAAAGATGCTTCTTTGCTAATTTATTGATTCACAGTGACAAGTGTCCATTTTGTTATAGAATGCCAGCAATGCAAACATACAAAATTATTAAATAAAAATACAGCTTAACTTCCATTATGTATAGAATTAGTTGTACAAATGCTTTTCATCACTTTATGATCCTCTTCATATTTGTCATACTTACAGGGGTAACACATGTAACAATCCATCCATTATCCAACCTGCTACAGTGGGATGCAAAAGTTTGGGCAACCTTGTTAATAGTCATTATTTTCCTGTATAAATTGTTGGTTAAATAAATGAATTAGAGATGTTTTGTAAAGAGGAATGGTCCAAAATACCTTCAACCACAATCCAGACTCTCATTGAAACCTACAGGAAGTGTTTAGAGGCTGTAATTTCTGCAAAAATACTAAATATTGATTTCATTTCTTTTTTGTGGTGCCCAAATTTATGCACCTGTCTGATTTTGTTTGAACAATTATTGCACATTTTCTGTAAATCCAATAAACTTCATTTCACTTCTCAAATATCACTGTGTGTGTCTCCTATATGATATATTTAACTGACATTTTTTATCGTAACAACCAACGATTTATACAGGAAAATAATGACTATTAACAAGGTTGCCCAAACTTTTGCATCCCACTGTATATCCTAACTACAGGGTCATGGGGGTCTGCTGGAGCCAATCCCAGCCAACACAGGGCTGAAGGCAGGAAACAAACCCCGGGCAGGGCGCCAGCCACATGTAACCATGCAACAAGCAAATCATTTGCAGTCTCAGAAGGAAAAGTATGTTCAGATGGTCTTCTCTCATAAATAAAGTTCTGTTAGTTTTTATTTAACTCTCTTAGTTTATAAAAGAAGGGTATAAAGGGTACAAATATCAGTTCAACAGGAAAGACACATCATAGATCAAGCTTGGTGCAAACAGCTATAAAGGAGTAACACACAGATTTACTGTACAGTATTATACTATACAGTACAGTATTGCACAGTATTAAATCTTACAGGTATTTGAATAAAAGCACATTAATTAAGCAATCTGATATTTTGTATCAGAGAATAGTAAAAAAAAAATAAAATCAAAAGCTTAAGATTATCCCAAATTATCTCCTTGCAAATGCCCGAGACTTTCAGGTTACAGATAACACAATGATTAGATTGTTCACTTTATTCTTCCAAAACTGTACTTCATTTGAAACACAGACAGCTAATCAGTATAAATAATAAAACTAATTATGCAGTACATCTTGATTATGATTGTTTAACAACATGGATTTAATGTGTATGTCTCAAGTGGTTACTGGCCCTTCATAGTGTAATTATTGACAGTGATAAGAAATGGTATGCAGTTTAGCTTGACTCATAAATTCAACAATCTCAGTTTAAATAGATGGAAACTTTCATATGACATCCAACTGTAAATACATTATTCTAATCGAGTGATGTGAAATATGATGGCTTCTTTCTACCTAATGGAAAAAAAATGGAGGAAAGACAGTTCACTTTTACTACTGTAAGATCTGTATTAGGTGCACTAATGTTATCTTGAGTTGCTGAATTTTGGTAAATTTCTTTTAAGTGATATGAAAAAGAATCTGTTTTTCTTTTGCTTTTACCTTCTGAGTAAGGGTTTCTTTCAGTGACAAAATGATAATTATTTATATAGCAAAGTTAGTCACGCTTACAGCAAATTGCAGGGTAAACATACTGTATAAACAGCATACATTCTACTTAGGCTAAATCAGGAAACTTCTGAATTTCTATCTAAAACAAACAATGCTATTCTAAATCTAAAAAGAGGTAGGCAGTAATGAAGTTTATAATTCATAGTTCATAGGAGATTCAGGCTTCTTTAAACATTTTTGCTAGTTCTATTATTTTTGGCCAGTAACACATGGTGTTATATGTTTATTGCACCTGGTGCTCTTTTAGTTCTGTTTGCTCTTACATAATGTTGTTACTACATACACAGTACAATTGTCACAGGTTTGTGCCCCTCAACTGGATTAAATGAGTTCAATGATGAATAATTCAATGAAAGGATTCATATGGAGCTGTAGTATTGATACATCTTTTACAGATGGACAGTCTACTTACCAAATGAAGGAGATTACAATTACAAACAGTCAGAAACAGTCCTGCTCATGGCTTCATGCAATGTCCTGCATGATAGGATGAGGAACTCAGTAATATATAAGTGGATCCGCTGCTTCTCTAGATCAGGACTAGCCAGCTGGCGTGGAAAAGTGGTAGCAGGTGTGAAGCCAACCTGGACACAGACAGGCAGGAGACAGGTTTTGCCACACTACACACGTTTATTTACAATTTGAAGTGACCAAAATACCATTCAACACAACACCCTACAATCCTTTCTTGCCACCAGCCCTTCTCCCTCCACTCCTCCTCAGGCTTTGTCCACTTCCTCCCGACTCCAGCTCTAGAATGGTGGGAATTGGCCCCCTTTTTATATGGCACCCTTTGCTCCTCATCCCACTTTTTTGTACAGTATTTATTCACTTTTCAAAGAAAAACCTTTCTCTACTTCCAGTTGGCCAATAAAAAAGTTAACAATAGCATGAAATTTAAAAACATTTTATCATTCAGTAAAGTACTGAATTAAGCACATGGTGTTATTCTAGATATTTCATGTTTTTCTGTAGAGAAAAATATTGTAGTAGCTGGCAGACTGCTGTCTTTGGGGTTAGATGCCTGAGTGACAGCTTCTTGTCTGGTAGGGACAGGGAGTGCTTTCTTATACAAGTTACAGGAAGACACCAGGAGAAAAGTAGGAGTTCCATGGTGGAGTTTGTGCCTTTTCTTGAGATGGCAGAGGCAGTGCTACACTAATGTAAGAGTAGTTGTGTTTTGTTTCTAGAGTATGTTTCTTGTTTTATGAGTCACTTCCCAAGGTTTGTAACAGTGTATAATAATAAGGATTGTTAAGGTTTTGAACTTCAGTACTTACATTTATTATCTTTTAACTATTGTAAATGAGAGACAAAAACAAGATAAAGATTTGGGGATTCCACCCCGTATACTGCAGGTTTCAAGCAAAAAACAATTCAAACAGGTAATCATCCAAAACTGAGTCCTAACAAAGACTAAGTAAAGGAGAAGGATGCTCAGGTTTTACAGCTGGAGGGCAGGAAGAGGTGGTCCGCAGACAGAAATGATCTCAGTATGGGGTGTGAACTGCTGCCGAAGTGGGAGGAGTTTTAAGCAGATTTTCCTTCTTGAGGTTTGTGGAAGAGGGAGAAGAGGCATTAGTGCAATTAATCAACCCAAGACTCTGTGTCTTACTCCCAGCTAAGCCATTAGACTGCTTCCCATGCACACATGTGTAACACTATTTAACATGCCCATTATTGTGCTTGAACCGTTATTCGATGTGTGCCTAACTGCTGCCATCTCAGTGCTCAATACATTCATTTCTGATTAACAGGTACTAATTCTCCCTGCAGAGAACTTATAAAATTAAGTTTCAGAAAGTCTGTTTGCAATTATAATAAAAGAGATGTTGGGTTGTGGATGAAATCAGAATAACTGAAATAATTCAATTCAGATTCTCTGAAAACATGAAATTTGAGCATAAATAGTTACTGAAAGAAAAACTTCTTCAGTGTACAGTATTTATGAATTAAGTGTTACAAGGAAAGTTAAAAATCTGCTTAAGCTTAATTTTGGCAGTTTCACAGAAAATATCTCTCTATTATATAAAAAAAATCCTGCAACAAGATTAGACTTTTTTGAAAAGATTTTTTCAAGTCCAGTGAGATGAGACTTTTGTCATGAGATTTTTTTCAAGTCACGTCCTCCTCTCAACCATATTCAACCATGCACACGGTCCTCTCACCTCTCATTCGTGTGAATACTTTTGACAGACACTTCCTGCTTTCTCAGCTCTTATAAATGTTAACATTTTCCTCACTTTAAGTTCCCAATTAAAGAAGAAGTAATATGTCCAAATGTTATTGAAAGATTTAATCACAAAGGGTTATCAACAGAAAAAATGAGTACAATGAAAAAATGAGGCAATCCTAGCACCGAGAAATTAAGTCAACCTAATTAACTCAAAAATGTTGATCGGTTACACGGCAAATTGGTTAAATGCCTATCAATAGATTATGCTGAAACAGTTGGTGGTGATCGTGCAGAAGATGAAAACATCAACTTACAATATCCCGAAGAATATCTACAACCGTTAACACCATCCAAACTTCCACCGCATGAATTACTGTAGAAAGAAGGATGTATCCAAGATAGGTAATGTAGTACATCTTCCGCGGATAACATTAGAATTCAAAAGAGACACTTAATTTAATAGAGAGTAAGAAACGAAATTCAGTCACGGGCAGTTATACATTGCATTGTCACGATGAAAGTCCAAACACAGAATCAAAAATCAGTGCGATATTGATGAAAATGTAATTCAAAAAATTGTTTTTACTGAAGTTTTACAGTAAAAGTTAAAGTTTAAAAAGTATTTGCGTGTTAATTTCAAAGCCAAACAGAACAAAATCGTATTATGGAATGAATAACTGTAACGCAACATGAAACATAATTTACTTTCAAATTATTGTGTTTTACTATTTTTTAATATGGTTAATTACTCACTGTAATACATCCACATACCCAAACGCAAGCAGCAGAACCTCAAAGAGGCTAGCATGTAGTACAGACCTGGGGGTTGGCGAATGAAGCGAGCTGGAGGCAAAGCCACCCAGTCAAACAGGATTTAAATAGGTGATTATTCCCAGTGTCACTCTAATTGTGAGAAATAATATTTTAAAAATGAATTTTCTTCTGTATCTTCCATACTGTTCCTATATAAATTAACAAGTCTCTTTTGTTAAAGTTAGACTCAGTTGTAGCTTTATTTATTTGGAATTCAAAATAACCTTGCATTGAAAAGACTACATTACAGAAACATAGAGAGTGAGGCAGTATAATCTAACTTTCAGTTAGAAGTAGCAATAGTGTAAATTACAGAGAAACTCAAATCCATCAGTTTTTTCAAATTTGTTTGAAGGTGGAATGTTAAAGACCCTCTACCTGAAGACTCTTTTTCTAAACTACTTTAGTTTACTCTCAAAATTTTACAATAGCCCGGAATGTTTATACACAAAATTGTACTTTTCTGTTAAAAATTCAGCTAACTAAAGTTTTAAAACTGAGAAGGTGGGATGGCGTATTCACTTGCCCACCACACAGGCTCTTCTTTTTAATCACCATATAAACTTTGTTCCAAAAAATAAAAAACAGAATACATGATGATCTGACCCTATTTTCAGGTCTGCCTTAGTATGTTCCCAAAAGTACACATAATCATGCCACAGTGATATTTTAATGTGTCAGGTTATTGGGGTCATTTCAAAAAACGTTATGTCACCAACAAAAACAAACAAAAAGTAAGTAAGTCATTAAAAAAACCTAACAGAGTTAAGTCCCTTAATTACCTACAAGTCAGGGGATGATGTTCTTCTGCTACAGAGACATCAGGCTACACCAAACAGTTCAGGGCACCAGCATACTACTAAGACTTCAGCTGTCTTTACAGAACTGTATCTCTGTGACACTCTCATAGCTGCCTCTCTTGATGTGGCAACAGTCCAAGAATATCTCATAAATATTCTCTTAAATATTCAACATGGTCCCACTGCTTAATGTTTGGGACCATGTACTGTATTGCTCCCCTTCAGTCAGGTTTGTGGTGAAATGAGGCAGAGGGGTATTTTATTGCATTTATTTATTAGTGATTTTAATCATTTTTAGCACAGCCCTTCAATTTAACTAATACCAGTGAAAGATCCCACATAAATGCATGCGCTTGATTAAAGCAGTAATTACCATTTAAAGTACAATGCAGTAATTAGCAGACACCTGCTGGGTGATAAGAAGGTTTAAAGGGAGTTGGTTAGTGTTAAATGGAGAAGAAAACAAATCTAAGAAAGAAAAGAAGAAGAGCGTGAGCTCGTTTTGGACTTTAGTATTCTGTGGTGGGAGTACAGGACAGGCAGCATCAGCTCTGTTTAAGTTTAAAGGGAGCAGGATCTTTTGCTGAGTGAAGGTTCCAGTGTGTGTCAGAGTTCTGTGCCTGCTGGAAAGGGGAGCAGATAAGGATGAAGAGAGGCCACAGGAACACAGGCAGATCCACTACATGGCAGCATTTGTGTGAAGGACAAAACTCCCTAGGGAGCTGTGGAGACTGACTCAGGTGGCAGCTCAGAGAACTGCAGGTTACTAGTTGAAGTGGCAGTTTGGATCTGCATGGCAGAACGGGGTGCAGAAGACTGTGTGTGGGTTCATAAGCATGTTCTGAGAAGAGAATAAGATCATGGAAGAAATTTGTGATTTTAAAAATATTTATTCGTTATTTTTTGGAGCACCTGAAGACACTATTTTATGGCATGATTTTAAAGAAAGTTTATTTGTTGATGTACTAAATGCCCTGTTTGCAATTATTGGACTATTTATATACTGAATAAAAAACTTTTGCTATTCTTTTGAATAACAAGTCTTGCCTACCTCCTCACTAGCCCTAGTCCATCTTGGTCAAGACTTTCAATATTCTGTAACTGAGGGTTGGACACATGGCTGCATGCACAGAACATCACAAGAAGATATTCTAATTTTCCATGAGCTGTCTTTGGCTTTACTTCTTCTTTTAGGAGAATGTCAGATGCCCTTAGTATTTGATGAGTCATCTGCCTTCCTGTTAGCACATTGCTGACTATCTTATCTTTTGAAGTGGTGTCCCTGCTTACTCCCCTTTAGTAGTCTCTACATTCATCCACTAGCAAGCACCTCTTCTGCTGTCACTGTAGTTCTTTCTCTCTCATCGGGAGTTCTCTGAGTATGTTTTATAATTAAGAGTTAGCCATATAGAACACCAGACATCTTCATTCTTACTCTTACAGGTTTGTTATTCAAAGTTATTTAATTGTAGCGTATTATATGTGCCCTATTTTGCAGAAAGCATTTTTGTAATAGAAACTGGGAACCTGTTTTCCTGCACAAGTGAAATAAACCTTTCAAACATATTGTCCTTACTTTTGTAATAACAAAAAAGAGTCCCAACATCCTTTTCTTCTATACTTCAATTTGTAACTAACATTGCTTTGAAGCGAGCTTAATTTGCGTTATGCTCCATTTTTCCTCTTTAGGCAGAGTTTGTATCAATTTCCAATTGATGTTGTAGATGAGTTTTTCAGAGTCTTCGGATCCAGTGATCTAAGAAGGAAGAAAACACAAAACATTATGAATCCTTTGTGTGGTTACCACATAGACATCAGAGCAGTCCATGGTAATGAGCTTTACTTTAAATCTCATTAATTCAAGAGACCAGTAAATCAAGCAATCTTACACCATATTCAGATGCTAGTGTTTTTGCTATTAATAAAAATAAAAAAAACTAATATTCCCTATATTAAATATACTACCTGGATTGCATCTAATGTATCTAAATTGTTTAATGTCTGTTTTATTACAGCAGTGTTTCTTAAAATCCTTCCTCTTCATTGTTGGCAGGGGTTTAGGAGTTTACAATAACATTGTAGGAAATGAAAAAAGATCTGAACTAAAGTAAAGAAAGCCTAGAATATTAACCTCTTAACCCTCCGTTGTTAGCAAACTGATCTGTATAAAATTAGTTCTTTGTTGTATCTATAATGGAATATCTGAATAAGGCATCTGATTGTAATTAACCTGTAGCAGTATAATGGTCAATGTAATAGCCAAACTATTCCAAATACTATAGCTGCTTTAGCGTTGTTACTCTCAAGTATTTATCCCACTGTAACTGAGTGTGGAATCACAGCTCTACAGAAGCTGTCTCTATACAGCATCAAGCACACGCTGCCTCACCCATGCGCACTGTCTATTAAACTGCTCTCATATGGCAAACGCTTCAGAGCCTTTCGTGTACTGACCTCACGGTTCAGAAACAGTTTCATCCCAAGAACTATAAATGCACTCAATCAGTCCATCAAGTCCTCCTGGTAGAACTGTTTGTACTTATAAGTACAATTACCTCACTGTAAACTTGCGATACAGTTATAATATTGCACAACCTGAGCCACATTATAAATCATGTATTTACATATGATGATGATATCATTTTTAAGATGAAATGCAGCAAAATATGTTTATTACATTATACAGATAAAATGTTAGCATCATTTAAATAATCTATATTGTTAATAACTAAACATGTGAGGACATGGTGTCTCAGTGCTAGCGACTATCTGGCACCCCGTTCAGGGATTGTTCCTGCTTCTCGCTGTATTCTTGCTGGGTCTGGCTCGATACTAGATGGATAGATGGATAGAATAATTAAACATGTACTATGAAAATATTTCAATGTTCCTTAAAAGTTTTGAAAAATTGGCTTTCTAAGCTTACAGATGGCTTGACATCTATTATAGAGCCGATTGTGTGGCGATTGGGTACTTGGAGAAAGAAAAGGAAGGGCAGGAATTGGGGTTAGTACGCTTGAAAGAAACAGTACTGCTGCAATAAATTGTTTCATCGAAGGTCATGCACGCTGCAGAAAGCATCTTGTGGGAGGCAGGAACAATTCCTGGACGGGGTGCCAGCTCGTCACTATCACTGCACCACCGTGTTCCCATATTTAATATATGCTTTAATTCATCATCATGAAAATGATATCAAGTATACATCTCAGTATTTAAATTATTCAGAGAGCAGTAATATCATGAATGTAATGGATTCTGTGTCCTGTCGGAGGAAGAGAAAGCCCATTTAAGAAGCAAGTAGTGATTCACACACATAGAGCACATAGAAGAGCATATACAAAACAAAGCATTTAACATGCCACTTTAGTTACGATGGTATCTGAGAAACTAGTAAATTAAATGATTTAAAGATGAAGTTTATGATGTTCTACTTTAATGACAAAATAAACTACGAGATTAAAGCGGATATTTTGAGATTAAAGTTCTGTGTGTTTTTCCAACTGTGTGCCTATTTTTTTTTTCTGTGCCCTAATAAGCTTCCATATGACTCTCTTACAGTGGGCTACAACTCGCCTTTTCACGGCGACTTTGTGAACTTGAACTTTCAAGTTTATCCGACAGTCTATATCACTCGATCAACTTCCTTTTGTTGTTTATGTCACTGTTTAAACCAAGAGATAGTATGTTTTTCCTTGCCTCCACTTGGTATTCACTGAAATTCTTCTATTTTCCCCAGTGCTTTTGCTATTGTCTTTTCCCAGAATGCTGAGCTATTTATATTGATTTGCATATTTAAAGAGGTGTAACTCTCGGAGGAGTTGGGGAGTAGGGGCAGGCACGTGCACCTGCGTTACTTTTAACGCTGACCAGGATTTTTATAGAGGAAGAACGTAAAAGTTGGTGTACGCACAGATTTATGCAACTGGATTTTTTTGTGCATATGCACATTTCCACTTTTGTCCGTACGCCATATTTTAGTGTGAATTCTATGCATAGCACCAGCATGAGGCCCCGGAAGAGCACAGCAAAATTTAATAGCCATACTAACATAGAGGAGATCCTTAGCCTAAAAACAAAAAAGTAAAAACGATGCACATGCAGGAAAAGACTTTGATTGTATCTGAAAGATAGAATGTTCTGTATATTACGCCATCATTGTGAACAGACATTACACAATGATGTCACATATCACCTGGAACTAAGCCACATGATACTAACTAATGGAACTAAACCACCTACACGATGGGTAAACAATATGGTTATGCCCATGAAATTATGATTCTCATGATAACATTGCATCACAAATAGGTGATCCAATGTCACTGTCATAAAAATAACAGGTCAGGTCAGGTTTGATAGATAGATAGATACTTCATTAATCCCAAGGGGAAATTCACATAATCCAGCAGCAGCATACTGATACAAAAAACAATATTAAATTAAAGAGTAATAAAGATGCAGGTAAAAACAGACAATAACTTTGAATAATGTTAACGTTTATCCCCACAGGGGTGGAATTGAAGAGTCTCATAGTGTTGGGGAGGAACGATCTCCTCAGTCTGTCAGCGGAGCAGGACAGTGACAGCAGTCTGTCGCTGAAGCTGCTCCTGTGCCTGGACGTGACACTATTCAGTGGATACTGTAGATTCTCCATGATTTAAAGGAGCCTGGTCAGCGCCCGTCGCTCTGCCACGGATGTCAACCTGTCCAGCTCCATGCCTACAATAGAGCCTGCCTTCCTCACCAGTTTGTCCAGGCGTAAGAAGTCCTTCTTCTTTATGCTGCCTCCCCAGCACACCACTGTATAGAAGAGGGCACTCGCCACAACTGTCTGGTAGAACATCTGCAGCATCTTATTGCAGATATTGAAGGATGCCAACCTTCTAAGGAAGTATAGATGGCTCTGACCTTTCTTACACAGAGCATCAGTATTGGCAGTACAGTCCAATTTATCATCCAGCTGCACTCCCAGGTATTATAGGTCTGTACCCTCTGCACACAGTCTCCTCTGATGATCACGGGGTCCATGAGGAGCCTGGACCTCCTAAAATTCACCACCAGTTCCTTGGTCTTGCTGGTGTTCAGGTGTAAGTAGTTTCAGTGACACCATTTAACAAAGTCCTTGATTAGCTTCCTATGCTCCTCCTCCTGCCCACTCCTGATGCAGCCCACAATAGCAGTGTCGTCAGCGAACTTTTGCACGTGGCAGGAATCCGAGTTGTATTGGAAGTCTGATGTACGTATATAGGCTGAACAGGACCGGAGAAAGTACAGTCCCCTGCGGCACTCCTGTGTTGCTGACCACAATGTCAGACCTGCAGTTCCCGAGACGTACATACTGAGGTCTGTCTGTAAGATAGTCCACGATCCATGCCACCAGGTGTGAATCTACACCCATCTCTGTCAGCTTATCCCTAAGGAGCAAAGGTTGGATGGTAGTTTGGGTAGCATGCACTGGTACAACACATTTCCGCACCCACTACATGACAAAACAGCTCAGGATCCTGGTTGGCAAATCCCCAGGTAGACACACGGTCCAGTCCCACCCTCTGAAAATGACTAATTATCTGCTGCAGCCATGTGCTATGTGGGCATCCCCTAGGCCTGGTCCAGCCGCTTGGGTCCTGTCCTGAACAATAAGGATCCTGTGAGGCGGATCACCCTCTGGGAATTGCACTACATGGCTGTACTGCTGTAACTGACACTCACTCATAATTCAGGCAATGAGGTGCCTCATTCAGGATTCTTTGAGCAACTGCTCGTTCGATACAAAGTAATTCCAGCGGTACTCAAGGATTCACCAATGAGACACAGAACCAAAGGAGTCCAGTCTTTGTCTTCAGGTCTCTGGATAGCATCCATGTCTTGCAACCATAGAACAGATCAGGAAGCACCAGGACTCTAAAGATTTGTACCTTCATTATTTGCAAAGATAGCGGGAGCGCCACACACTCTTTACAGCAACCTCATGACCTCCCCATGCTCTCCCAATCCATCTATTGACTTCATAGGAAGAGTCACCAGAGACATAAAGGTTGCTGCAGAGATAAGTAAACCACTTGATGTGGTTGACACTCTCTTAGAAAGCAGACACACTGCTGATGGCTGTACCCAAAAGGTCATTGAAAGCCTAGATCTAGGTTATTATCCAGGAAAATTGCAAGCCCAGACACTCAGACTCCTCACTCAATCTGTTGAGAGACATGATCAGAGTCTCCATTGACTCTACAAATATCAAAGTTTAGTCAGCAAAGTCAAGATCAGTAAATCTTTCTTTACCAACAGATGCCCCAGAGCCACTGGACCCCACAACCCTGCCTAACAAGTAGACAATCCAAGTATTGAATATGGTAGGAGCAAGAGCACACCCCTGATAAACCCCAGAATCAACTGGAAAGAACACAGAGGTTTTGCCTCCACTCTGCACAGCACTCATAGTACCAGTGTGCAGGCCAACCATGACATCCAGCAACTTCGGGGGGATTTTGCGAAATCTCAGGATGACCTACAGGGCAGCTTCATCAGCTGACTCGAACACCTTTTATGAAAATCGACAAAGGGTACAAAGGAACTATGTCAATATTCGTGTTTGCACTCCATGAGAACCCTCAGTGCCAGGATGCAGTTAATGGTAGACTTCTTATGTGTATAACCAGACTGCTCCAGTTCCTGGTAGGTGGGCAAGTGATCACAGATCCTATTGAGAATGACCCTAGCGAGGACCTTACTTGACACTAAGAGCAGTGTTATACCCCCACAGTTGCCGCAATCCAGGTGATCATCCTTCCCCTTCCAGATAGGGAGGACAAGTTTCATTTTCCAGTCAGTTGGGATGATGCCTGTCTTCTAAATGGAAGCAAAGATCGCTTACAATGCCAGGAGGACCACCTTACCACCAGCCTGGAGAAGTTCACCCTGGGTACTACAGATCCATGCAGCCTCCCCTACCCTCATCTAGCTCACCACCTGTGCAATCTCAGTGAGATTGGGTGGTTCACAGTTAACTGGAGGATCAGCTTGAAGAACTCTGGACCCAGAGATGTCCAATGTTCTAGGCTAAAAATAACAATAAAAATATTAATAAAATTAAATCTTAAAGTTGATACTCATCAAATAGATACTCAATAGTTTATGAGGAACCATCTCAGGATGAAGAAGGATGGGTGTGAGAAATAGATGTCATATTGTAAGTTACACTTACAAAGCCAGAGTAAACGGATTTTCATTCTTAACATAGCTCCTTTTCAGAACACATCAGTCTGAATTGTAATTATGATTCAAAGATTATATGATGATTCTAGCTGCTTTATATGTTTCCAGATTGAAAAGATTTTTTTTCATACATGTCTTCTCACAAGCTTATATTAGGTAATGAGTTTAGTTACATTCTTAAGTCAGCTGTGAAATGTTCATCCTCTATACCAACCTTTCTCTCTTTGTCTGCCATTGTAATACCAGACTTCCTGAAACTTAAACTGTCAGATTATTTAAGTTCTTTATCCACATTAAAGTCAGTTTTTTTCTGGTTGCACTGCTTTATAGGTTTTCCAAATAAACCATTTGTCTCTTTGTGGCATTATGCTTGTATTAATGTGCCTATGTATTTATAAAAGTACTCTGATATCAGATTATATAGTTAGCATCCAAATTGTCCAAAGTGGCTTTCAGCATGTTCACTCCTTCCTAATTTGAGAACTCTTTATTTAATATGTGTTCTTACAGACACTTTCAATAAAAGTAGCTCTTCTCTTGACATCACATGTACATCTCTTTAGGAATATCTCAGGGCATTTCTGAGAGAAGAAATAAAACTATTCTCTGCATATAAAGAAATAAAAACAACATGAAAGGAGAATACTGCAATTGACAGACCTCATTTTAAACTGATAAGGAACATTTATGTATGTCTACCTCTGATCATTATAAGCAGCATCTTACATTCCAAAATAAATGTGTGTTATAAACTGTGTCTGTCATGAATGTTTACATGTTTTCTTTGGTTCTTTTTGCAAAAACCTGTTTTTATCTGTAGAGTTTTGGGGTCACAGAACATGTTTTATATAGGATCCTACTTAAAGTAGTAACACATATTTTGCATTGTTCCTGATGCTGTTTTATTTTTCTTAGATTTCAGCATTTTGAGTATCTGCTGCCACAATTTTGCTAGGCAAAGTCTCCTGGAAATGATTGGGGTAGAAGTAATCATTGCAATAGGACAAAGGTCGGCATCATGCACTTCCTGGTCATCTGAGTTTGTGAGCAAAATGTAAATGTTTTTGACAGTGTGTCCTTAGAATATAGGTGTGTTAAGGACACCAAAAATGATAGGGAGGTTAATAGACTGTTTAGTATGCAACATTAATAACACTGCACAACAAAGTTTTTGCTTCTTGAACACTGTTGGGTGTTTCTTATAGATTCATGGCTGCTGATCACAAATATCACATCAAACTTTACCCGTCACGTACCGCTTCAGTTTTGACACAATTCTTTCTTATATTTGTTTCCAAACATTTTCACTCCCATAAGTGACTTATGGTTTGTGCAGCCTGGGCATGTCCAGGCATGGAATCAGGCCAGGTTGGAAGCTGTTATGTGGAAGTTGACAAACTGGGCATGCCTGGTCAGCTCTGAACGAGCTTGACCCTGTCTCAGCATGCTATAAAGGTAGCTAGCATACACTGATCCTGCTCATTTGGTTTACAGAGATAGTCAGAGTGTATGTATAGTATCAGTATAGTATCTGTAGTAATATAACAGTAAGTAAGCTTGATGCTATAGATGTTTTGGTGTCAGGCGATATGTCTCATCAATGTCGTAACAGCAGCAATACATTCTGCTATATCTGTGGCAAATATACACTTGCACCTCAGAGATGTTGGATGACTGCTCTTGTGAAGAAAGCTTACCATCTGTATTTTGGCTCCAAATTTGGTGATCAAGACAAGGAATGGGTGCACCACATTTGCTGTGTGACATGTGCTGTCAGTCTGAGAGTCTGGCTCAGAGGCACTCGAAAGACAATCCTGTTTGCTGTTCCGATGATATGGTGAAAACAGAAAGACCATGTGATAGACTGTTACTTCTGTTTGACTAATTTATCTGGTTTCTCTGCCAAAAAGAAGAAGTCGGTTGAATATCCTAATCTGCCTTCAGCAATGTGACCCGTGCCACATGATGACAGTCTAACAATTACAAAACCACCAGAGGATTGGATCTTAGACGAAACAGATGAAGAAACTGCAATGCAGGGTACTGACAGTGACATTGACCTGGATTTTGAACCATGCTCATCAAGCGATCCACATCTGATAACACATTCCGAATTGAACAATTTGGACAGAAATTTGGGTCTGTCAAAAGCAAAAGCCAAGCTGCTGGGTTCGAGACTGCAGGAATGCTGTTTGCTGTCACCAGGTACAAACATTTCTGTGTTTCGAGGCCAATATCATGATATAACCAAGTTTTTTGCATAAGTCGACAGTCTCTGTTTCTGTTGTGACATTGAAGGATTGTTCTCGGCCTTGGGTTGTGATCACAACCCGGAAGAGTGGCGTCTCTTCATTGATTTGTCAATGTTAAGCCAGAAAGCTGTTCTGCTACACAATGGCAACGTTTATCCTTCAGTACCTGTTGGCTGTGCAGCACACATGAAATGTATGAGAATATGAAACTGTTGCTGAAGCAAGTCCAGGATAGCAGGTACAACTGGAATATTTGTGGAGATCTTAAAGTCGTTGCTGTGTTACTAGGACTGCAGCTCGGCTGTACAAAGTACTGTTGTTTCATCTGTGAATGGGTCAGCCGTGACAAAGAGTCGCACTATTCTCGACAGAACTGGCCGTTAGTTAGTTAGTTCCAGGACAGAAAAATGTGGCACATAAATCGCTTGTTGACCTGGCAAAGATATTTTTGCCTCCTCTTCACATAAAACTGGGACTCATGAAGAATTTCGTGAAAGCACTTAACAAGGAAGGCGAAGGTTTTCGTTATTTAAGACAGATGTTCCCAAGAATAACGGACGCCAAGATCAAAGAGGGCATTTTTGTTAGCCTCAGATCACACATGTTATGAGTGACAAGTTGTTTGAAGACCTGTTAGTTGGGCCGGAAAAAAAGTGCCTGGAAAGCCTTCAAAGACGTTGTTGACAATTTTCTTGGCAATTACAGAGCCCCAAACTACTTTCAGCTGGTAGACAAACTTCTCAAAGTATACAAGACAATGAAGTGCAACATGTCACTCAAGATGCATTTCCTCTACTCACACTTGGACTTCTTCTCCGCAAATCTTGGTGCTGTCAGTGATGAACACGGTGAACGGTTTCACCAGGACATTGCTATGATCGAGAAGCGATACCAGGGCAATTGGTATCCGTCAATGCTTGCTGACTACTGTTGGACACTGCAATGTGATGCAGCAAACATTGAATACAAAAGAAAATCAGGCGCAAAACACTTTTAATTCTGTTGAATTTAATAGTTTATGTGAAACATAAATGTGACTAAATATGTTATTGTCAGTAATAATTGTCACTATTTCATCATCCTACGTGATGCTGTAAAACCAAAACTATATTTGTGCATATCTAGTAGGTACCTGTCACAATCAGCAAAAAGTTTTCAGGAAGCAAGATGTTTCAAAAAATTGTTGTGCAGTGTAATAGTCAAGCCCTAATAAGCAGTTTCACAGAAATTAGATTCCAAAACTTCAAGAGAAAGCTGAAACACATAGGCTTCATAACTGTGGATATATTCAATGAGATTCTATCAAAAACATAATAGTAGACTTCTGTATCTGTTTTTCATAAAATTAAATCAATTAATTTTTATAAGTCCACAGGCAGTATAATAGCAAATGGTTACAGATTCTGTCTTATAGATTGAACATCCTGGTTTGAATCCTGTACCTGGTGGTTGTCAAGTGAAATCTGCACATTGTTGTTGCGCATGCATAGGCTTTTCTTCTGGTCTACATAGGTTTTTCTCCCACATCCCTAAAGACAGAAGTGCTAATTAATGATTAATTTCAGAAATGTGAGTAAACAGGCTCTGTGATTAATTGTTCTGTTTCTGTACATTCTGTCCAGATATTCTCTGGTTGCCTGTGATCCCAAATAGGATTCAGTGGATTTTTAGAAACTATGTACTGTATATAACACACACATTAAATTCTATATCTTAAGGACAAATTTTATCCTTAAATACAGATGCTAGTGTTCTGGCAAGCACATGCACAAACCACATAGAAAAAGTTGTATTGTCATTATTTAGTCAGGCAGGTAATCATTGATGTAAGTACAAATCAGGGAGGTATTCGATGAAGCACTGAGTAAGTCTCACTTGAATTAGCCTAGAGTAATAATCGAGGTTCAGTCGAGTGCCTTTTCTTAACTCAATTACACACGTATTTGTGGTATTTAATCAGCCCAGAGAAATGATTGTGGAAAATATCTATTATAACACACAAAAGAGATTGAGTGCCTATGACTTTAAGTATAAAGTTGATGGGATGTTTGGTACATTTTGGGATAGCTTTGCAAAGTACACACAAGTTACCAGAGATGGGTAAAGTGCCAAAAATTGTACTCAAGTAAGAGTAGCGTTGCTTCAAATTAATATTACTCAAGTAGAAATAAAAAGTAGTCATCCAGAAAATTACTCAAGTAAGAGTAAAAAAGTATTTGGTGAAAAGACTACCCAAGTACTGAGTAACTGTTTGATCATAATAAATGATTGATTTTTTAGAAATGTAATAAGACAAAAATTTTAAATAATGTGCAAATTATGCTATTCCCAAATAACCAAATAAAAAATGAGTAAAAATAAATAACATCTTTACAAAATAAAGATGCACAAATAACACAAAGTTCCAAATCTCAGTTTTTCACAACAAAGCTTTTGAAGCCAATACCTACAGTAGGTAACATGTATGTTTGAACAGTGCTGTGACAGATTAGGGTTTCCTCGCACACTTGTACCCTCAGACCACATGTCAGACACCAGGTAAAAGTCCAATAATGATATTTATTATAATAATAAAGTGCACAAAGCACACTCCTCTCTACAATTCTTCAATAAACAATACACAATACACACTTACCAATCCTCCACTCCCAGACGCTTAGCCACCCTGCCTCCCAACTCAGCTCGTCTGTCTGGGATTTCCCACAGTCCTTTATACTCCTTGACCCGGAAGCATTTCACCCTCTCTGTCCATGTGGCCTGGAACACTTCCGGGTCAGATAAAAATCCTTCTTTTCTTCACCCAGGAAGCACATCATTCCATTTGTCCATGTGACTATGACGTACTTCCTGGGCGTAAGGTAAATAGTCTCTGGGCCTCCCTGCAGCGACTCCTGTCGGCTCCCATGGTATCCAGTAGGGCTGTGCATTAAAAGTCCATTGTCGATAATTCCCTGCTGGCATTCGGGGCACCTCTAT
The DNA here is from genome assembly GCF_016835505.1 of Polypterus senegalus. Taxonomy (NCBI): domain Eukaryota; kingdom Metazoa; phylum Chordata; class Cladistia; order Polypteriformes; family Polypteridae; genus Polypterus; species Polypterus senegalus. Next base: position 65,823,527 of record NC_053169.1, on the reverse strand, counting down.
GCTGCAAGGAGGGCTCCATCTGGTGGCCTGGGGGTATTGGCCGGAATGAACGACCGGCCATGTACCACAGTGCAAACTGCTTACAGTGACAAGATAACCTGTACACTGACAGTATAATTTTTAGGAAGTCACTGTGCACTGGAGACATTCCGAAGGACTGGAAAATGGCAAATATCATCCCATTATATATAAAGGTTGACAATGTTGATCCAAGCAACTATAGGCCAGTAAGCTGAACATGCATCACAGGAAAATTAATGGAAGGAATTATTAAGGATAAGATTGAGCAACACATGGCAAGGACAGGAGTTATTCTGAACAGTCAGCATGGGTTCAGAAGAGGGAGGTTGTGTTTTACTAACATGTTGGAATTCTATGAGGTTGCAACAAAAGCCTATGATCAAAGTGGAGCTTATGATATTATTTATCTGAACTTTCAGAAAGCATTTGATAAGGTGCCACATGAGAGGTTGGGCATCAAGTTAAAATAAGTGGGAGTTCAGGGTGATGTTTTTAGATGAGTGCAGAATTGGCTCAGACACAGGAAGCAGAGGGTGATGGTGCGAGGAACCTCATCAGAACTGGCCGATGTTAAGAGTGGTGTTCCACAGGGGTCAGTGCTAGGGCCGCTGCTATTTTTAATATATATAAATGATTTGGCTAGGAATATAAGTAACAAGCTGGTTAAATTTACAGATGATACCAAGATAGATGGATTAGCAGATAATTTGGAATCCGTTATATCATTACAGAAGGACTTGGATAGCATACAGGCTTAGTCAGATTTGTGGCAGATGAAATTTAATGTCAGTAAATGTAAAGTATTACACATAGGAAGTAAAAATATTAGGTTTGAATACACAATGTGCGGTCGGAAAATCGAGAATGCACCTTATGAGAAGGATTTATGAGTCATAGTGGACTCTAAGCTATCAACTTCCCGACAGTGTTCAGAAGCCATTAAGAAGGCTAACAGAATGTTAGGTTATATAGCATGATCTGTGGAGTAAAAGTCCAAGGAGATTATGCTCAAACTTTATAATGCACTGGTGAGGCCTCATCTTGAGTACTGTGTGCAGTTTTGGTTTTCAGGCTACAAAAAGTACATAGCAGCACTAGAAAAGGTCCAGAGAACAGTGACTAGGCTGACTCCAGGACTACAGGGATTGAATTATGAGGAAAGCATAAAAGAGCTTAGTCTTTACAGTTTAAGCAAAACAAGATTAAGAGGTGACATGATTGAAGTGTTTAAAATTATGAAGGGAATTAGTACAGTAGATTGAGACTTGTATTTTAAAATGGGTTCATCAAGAACACGGGGACACAGTTGGAAACTTGTTAAGGGTAAATTTCGCACAAACATTAGGAAGTTTTTCTTTACACAAAGAACGATAGACACTTGGAATAAGCTGCCAAGTAGTGTGGCAGACAGTTAGACGTTAGGGACTTTCAAAACTCGACTTGATGTTTTCTTGGTTGAAACAAGTGGATAGGACTGGCAAGCTTCGTTGGGCTGAATGGCCTGTACTCGTCTAGAGTGTTCTAATGTTCTAATAATACTGCATATTCATTTGCCCTCCAAATAGCACAGCTGATAGAAAATAACATTAGAACAAGGCAGCTTGTGCACGTACAAGAAGTCTCGCTTTACCTTGACAGTCTGTGTCTGTGCATGTTTGGTTAAAACATGCTTGTTCTTCATCAGTGAAGTGATGTTTAAGCTTCAGCAGGAGTTGGCTGTCAAGGTTCCTGCAGTGAAGCTGGGACCATTTAGCAGTGATCAGAAGTCCTGTCTGACTAAAAAGTCTCTCGCAGGCTGCAGACGCAGGAATTTTGTGTGTGGTCATGTGACTGCATGTCTACGTCTGATTAGTGAAACGGAGTCATGTGATTATTGTTGCTAAGTCTGTTTGGTGAAACGGAGTCATGTGATTATTGTTGCTACGTCTGTTTGGTGAAATGGAGTCATGTGATTATTGCTGCTTTGTCTGATTGGTGAAACAGTAATACAGTAGATCCACTGGCGACTTCTCTCCAACTTAAATATAGCGTATATAAATGTGTAAATGGAAAAAAGTAACGAGTCAAGTGTTGCCCAATGTAGCGGAGTAAGAGTAGCATTTCCTCTTCACAAATGTACTCAAGTAAAAGTAAAAAGTATGGTGCAGTAAAACTACTCGTAGAAGTACAATTTTTTTAAAAAGTTACTCAAGTAAATGTAACGAAGTAAATGTAACTTGTTACTACCCACCTCTGCAAGTTACAGATCATTCTGCTGGAAGGCATCTCTCTTAATTAGTGTCTTGACCAGCACCTGTATTAGATATAGTCCAAATCATGAGACTTATGTTAAATGCAGCACTAAGATGAGTTATTGTAGATTATTTTTCACACTGGCTGAGGAAAATAGTATTTTTCTTTGACTAACTTCCTTTCACTACCTAAAATCTAATTAAAAGGTCCTGTTTCATGGTGTTTTCTCTTGTGTTTTTTTTTAAACACTAGTATAGTCTCGAATACTGACAGTTAATCCATAGCTAATTAGTCTTGATTTAAAAAAATTTTTGAAAGAAGAATGTGCAATCTATACAAGAGCACATACAGCATATATCATTTTATTCATGCTTTGTTTACCCTTTATTAAAATGTTTGTAGAAAATTTACCTTAAAATTAGCTTTAGAACTCATTATTGCTTTACATTTGATTTTATTAGATATTAGATACATTTACATTTCATTTTATTAGATAGATAGATAGATAGATAGATAGATAGATAGATAGATAGATAGATAGATAGATAGATAGATAGATAGATAGATAGGTAGTGTCGCACATGGCTGGGGAGGGGGGGTGGGTGCCGGGATGCCCAGGAGGACTGGAGGAGGGCTTATACCTTCCCAAGACCATGTGGGGGCGACCGCCCTGGTGCCTTTGGGGGCCACGGGTACAGAGCTTTGAAGCTCAACCCTGTAGGGTCCTGTGGTCACCACCAGGGGGTTCCCCAATGCCTTGGGAGCCCTGGACCTCATCACTTCCGCCACACCCGGAAGTGCTGGGGGGAAGAGGAGCAAGGACAACCGGAGTGCTTCCGGGGATACAGCCGGCACTTCCGCCACATGGGGGTGTATCGATGGAAGATTGCCAGGAAGCACCTGGAGCACATCCGTGTATAAAAGGGACTGCCTACCTTCATACAATGGCTAGAGTCGGGTGGAAGAGAACGAGGTCTCTGGAGGAGGCAAGGAGGCGGCCTGAAGAGAAAGAAAGGCATTGTAAAAGGTCAGGACATTGAGGGGTGATTGGTGCTGTGTCACTGATTTGTATATAGTGTATAATAAACGTGTTGTGGTGCTTAAAACATGTCTACCTGTCTGTGTCCGAGCTGTGCCCCACAGTAGATAGATAGATAGATTGATTTACAAGTGGGAAATTGGTCTTTTTATAGAAGCTCTTTAAATAAATAATAAATACTGTATGTACATAAATAAGTAAATAAATATAAACACACACTTTGGTGTGATCACACACGGGAATGACTATAAAGCAAGAAAATTAAAAAGAAGAAAATAAAGGAAAAGTTCTGACTTGGATGTCACAGTCCCAGTGAGGCATTATGCAGACATACTGCTGTTTCTATAAAGGAGTCCCAGTAGTATTTCTTGACACACTTCTGCTGAATAATTCGTTGGCTGAAAGTCCACAGTGTTAGTGTGTCAGAGAGAGGATGTGCAGCAATGTTCATAATGGCACTCAGTTTTGTTGTAATTTTCTCCATCACTACAACCTCCAGGGGCTCCACAGTGTGTCATATAATTAAGCCTGCCTTTTTAATTAGCATAGAGATTTGGTGGTCCTCTCTTTAAAGTATATTACCAGCACAGCAACATCACATAGTTATAGAAGATGTGAAGGATGTCCATTCCCATGTTAAAAGATCACATTCTGCTAAGTAAAAAGAACCTGCTCTGCCCTTTCTTAAATAGTTCCTCTGTGTTCTGAGACCAGTCCCATTATTTATAACCATTAATTAATGTGGATCCCCAAATACTTGTAGGAGTGGACCTCCTCTACATCCACTCCATGAATAGTGACCAGACATAGAGGCTCACTGGTGCAGTGAAAGCCAGTCACCAGTTCCTTGGTTTTGCTGATGTTAAGATGCAGACAATTCTTTTTGCGCCAAGTAACAAAGTTCTCCCGCTTGTCTCCTATATTCTGTCTTGTCCCCTTTATCAATACACCACATAAGTGCAGAATTGACTGAGAATTTCTGCAAATGACATGAGGTATACAGAATGAAGAGACAGGATTGTTTCTTGTGGTGCTCCAGTGGCACTCACATCTGTATCAGAAACACAGCCCTTGAGTCTCACAAATTGTGGTCTGCCATTATCCAGGACACCATACTCATCCACTTGCATATCTCTGAGCTTACTCCTTAACAGGGATGGCTGAATGGTACTGAAGGCACTGGAGAAATCAAAAACATTATCCTCACCATCCTGCAAGCTTTGTTCAGGTGAGAATAAGCCTTGTGAAACAGATAGATAATTGCATCCTACACTCTAATCCTTGTCCAATAGGAAAACTGCAGTGGATCCTGGTGGTCAACCACAAGAGGACCCACATAGTCAAGGACCAGTCTCTCAAAGGTCTTCATGATGGGAGACCTAAGTGCCACTGGTCTGTGGGCAATAAGTGAAGAGGCACCTCCCTTCTCTGGAGCAGGAACAATGCAGGATGTTTTCCACAGCAGTGACACTTTCTGAAGCCTTAAGAACAAACTGAACAGGTGACAGAGGACACCACAAAGTTGGTCAGCACAGGCCCCAAGAATTCAAGGACTGACTCCTTCTGGTCCTTCAGCTTTTCCTGTGTTTATCTTTCTTACTTGTCTCATCACTTGGTCTTAAGTTATGGAAAGTCCTCACTGATGGTCAGAGGTGGACTTGTCACTGGCCATTCCAGTTGATATGGTAGGAATTGTTGATGTATTAGTGATAGTGTGTGGAAATTAGTCATTGGAAGAGGCTGGCAGTGGGATGGAATATCTTGGTTCAGGGTGTTTACTTTGTCCACATTACCTTCGAAAACCTAAGCCCTGGATTGCATGAGTCCAATAATTATACCCAGTCCATTCCAGACATCCTTCATGATATGCTGAGTGAATCTGTTTTTAATTCTATTTTTGTAATCTTCCTTTCCTATGTTACAATATTTTATGTTGCAAAAACATTCCTAATTATAGTATTAGTAGCAGTATTGTTGGGTATAGAGAGCATTGCCTCCTGGCCAGCATGCAACATATTACGATTCTCATATGGTTTGTTTTGCTGGACCTATTCCATTAGACACATTTGGAGATATTTATGACCTCAGCTGCTTACAACTCAAAAAATAATAGACATAGTTATCAACCTGGTTGTGTCTAAGTTTGTATTTTAATAGTAAGGCTTAATATCCTATAATTTATTTTTATCAATGTGCCTTAACTGTCAGCTTTTGGAAAAAAAAATACAAATAATTTTGCAAATGTATTTCTTTACAGATTTATTTTGTTCAACCAAACATAAATGGCTATTTGAACCAATGATTTATACTTTAATTGGTTCTTCTTATAGCAAGCATGTATATATTCATCAAATATAAATTAAAATGAATTACAATTTGGTTTTAACCACACATTCTTCTGAAATAATAATTTATTGTGTACTAACAATGAGTCAAGCACAAGATTTGAAAATGGTTTAATTATAGGACACCTGGTAGGTGATATCAAAACAGTATGAAAGGCTACTATATGATTAAAGTAGTGTAATTTAATGTTGGCCTGCTGTTTCAAGAAATAAATATGAACACTTCCACACAACTCTGGTAATACAGTTATTGCTTTGTGAAAGGCCATGTACTCAGTATGTTAAGCCGTCAATATACTTCCTACATTGCATGATGAACAGAATTCTATCCAGTTTGTTTCCCCAAAACAGTCCTGTACTGTCAAATTGGCCTATGTTGTGCATCACTTCATTGGCTTATTATTCACTACTAGCCGCCGCATATAATTATGCAAATAATTATATATGCATATTGCGGTAGGGAGGCCAATGTTATGTTCTTGGACGGATATGACGGTATCTTCTTGAAAAGCAGCAGAAAACTGAATGTTATGACTGTGCATGGGGCTTGCGATTTGACACTGAAAGAAATTAGAATGAGTTTGTAAGTGCTTCTTGAGAGCACCAGTTGTATTAAAGCATTGCTGGCAATGTTTACATTTCATCATTCGTTCAGTGGAGTGTGTTTTTAAATGTGCGGTGAGATATCTTTGCAGTCGGAAGGTTTTTGAACAAATGGTGTATTGCAAGTCCTGTGTGGAATGCATTTTTTCAGTGGAGTGTGTGTTTAAATGTGCTTTGAGATATTTCTTTTGTGTGAATGTTTTTGAGCAAAGACAAAATGTGCAACTGAAGATGTGAGTGGAATGAGTTTGTAAGTGCAAGTTGTTTTGAAGGACTGTTGGCAATGTTCACATTGCAGCATTCATTCAGTGGAGTGTGTTTTTTTTAATGCTTTGATATATCTCTGCAGTCAGAAGGTTTTGGGACAAATGGTGCATTGAAAGTCCTGTGTGGAATGTGTTTGTTCAATAGATGACACCAGAAGGTTATCACGTGTGTATTTGAGAGGCAAGAGAACTTCATAATGCCCATGATCCAAAGGACCGCTAAAGAGCAGGGATATGGAGAGATGTTGGCCTGGATTGTAAACTCAAGGACAGGCATGACGACGTTCCTGGAAGTGAATGGAGATAGTAGCTAGAAGCATTTGGGACATTGCCACAATTTCTGCCTCGCCACCATAAACTCCGGACGTATTCAAGTACTCAGCGTATTGTTGAGCAGACTGTATGACTATGCTTCTGTGACTAAGAACAACGGACAGCACGTCCTCAAAGTTATCCCAATATTGGCAAACAAAGGTTACAGCCATGTTGCGAAGTTCGAGAGCAACACTTTCGTCGATGACATTTTTCCAGAAATATCCGACTGCCAGAAACAAACAGTTACCGGAAGCAGGAATTTGTATAACATTGACAGAAGTGTTGTTTTAATGAAATACATTTGAGGCGTTGGCCATGGTAGACAAATGAACAGTCAACTTGGCCGTAGCACAGACCAAAGTGAGTGAGGATGTATTTGTTGACGTTTTGGGGGCGGGCGCATGACCAAGCAGTGTGCATGCCTCGAGAGCGATGTTGGATACCTGTGGAGGGTGAGAGTTGGTGGGCGTGGCCTTTTCATGCGTTCCCCATGATGTGGGAGGAGGGTTACAGTGGGTGTTCGTGGCTCTTTCGTGCGTAACTCATGGGCGGGGCTCTGTGAGTTGGCGGTCGTGGCTCTCTCTCTTGCGTGCTGTAAAAACGTCAACGTGGCTCAGAGGTGCATGTGGACTTTTGCACAGACAAAAATGACTGAGGCTGTGTTTGGTGATTTGTTGCGTGCGGGCACATGAGCAGGCAGTGCACATGCCTCGAGAGCGATGCTGGACAAGGGAGGACGGTTACAGTTGGCATGTGGGGCTCTGTCAAGCGTATCCCATGGTCTTAGAGTTGGTGGGTGGGGCTCTGTGAGTTGGCGGGCGTGGCTCTCTGTCTTGCTTACGCTCACTGTCTTGTGTGAATTATTAGTGAATTAGTGAATTATACATATATATAAATTTCTTAGTTTATAAGTAAGAATGAGAAACACAAAGATGGGATTTGAACCTCCTAGGAGATGTAAGTGCTGTAAAATACAGCATGCACCAGGTCCAACATCTTACCTCCTTCATTTGTGGCAAAGTGGTTAAACATAAGGAGGGAGATATGATTAAAGATTCCAGAGATGGCCATGAATGTAGTGAGGCATTCATTTAATGCCTTGCAGTAGCAGAGTGTATCATGTCACACACTGCTGCTGTATCAGTAAAAGAGGAAATGTACTGTTGGATTTAGGGGTAATCATTGACTCAGTCTGACCTAAAGTTAGCCAACATATTAACCAGATTACAAGGACTACATTTTTTCACCAAAGAATATAGCAAAAGTTAGATCTCCTATAACTTTACAAGACGCTGAAAAATTAATTCACGCTTTTGTTTTTAATTGACTAGATTACTATAATGCACTCCTAACAGGACTACAGAAGAAAGATAATCGGTTGCAATTAGTGCAGAATGCAGCAGCTAGAATCTTAACTAGAAAAAGAAAATTTGAGCATAACTCACCAGTTTCAGCATTTTTACACTGGTTACCTATGTAGTTTAGAATTGACTTTAAAATATTACTAATGGTTTATAAAGCCTTAAATAATAATGCTCTGTCCTGTATTTTGCAATGCCTGTCCCCCTACACTCCAAGTGTACGTTACGTTAGATCTTTGAATGGAGATCTGCTTATAATTCCAAGAGCCAAACTTGAAAGAAGTAGTAATGCAGCCTGTTGCTGTTATGAACTTAAAATCTGGAATACCTTATCTACAGTATATAAATTTGCCAGGCTTATACTGTGGAACATTTTTAAAAACTGCAAAAAAACTCATTATTTTAAAATGACTTTTTCGTACCTGCATTTCAGATGTTTTCCTAATATACTACATGGGAATAGAATTATCATATTCTTCAAGGATCCGCAATCTGTAATATCCGTAATCTCCACTATCCTCTACTGCCTTTTCCGGTTCTTCTGTGGTGGCGATTTGTTCCATCACCAATTGATTAAAGCACCATGCAGCCCCCTGAGATGATGGGTTGAAGGAAGGTGTCTCAGCTGTCCACAGGACCGACTTCATCATAATCTTATCACGTGAAGCCTGAAAACTAAAAGGACTGATTTAGGAACATTTATGATAGGTAGAATGCCCAATGGGGGATGGCAGGACTTTTGATCTTGGAACCCCTGCTGATTTTGTTCATTTTTCTTTTTTTTTCTCCAGTCTAACTCGATTTTATTTTTATTTATTTATTTATTTTTTCTCTTCTCCTGGACATCTGACCTTACATTGTTTTGGTGTTACTTATTTTTTTTTATATTATTTCTTAATCTTAATTGTTTTTCTCTTCTGGCAACTTTCTTTGTCATCTTGTAAAGCACTTTGAGCTACATTGTTGTATTAAATTTGCTATATAAGTAAATGTTGTTGTTGTTGTTGTTGTTGTATGTACAGATTACATGGACATATGAAAACTCTCGTGACAGGCAGTATGGATGTAAATTCACAGCAGTTGCTTCAACATCTGTTCTACTGCTTGACTCTGTCTTTATTATTAAAACTGATTGTGATATTTTCTTCACAAATACAGAAGCCTCTCCTCATTAATTGCTCTCACTTGAGTCTCTATGTCAGCGTCTTCAGCAGTTAAAAATTATTTCAGTGCGGTTTTGATATTTCAGAATTTTCTTGTTTATTTTAACATTGTTTTGCTTATGTATTTTAAGATGCCCTTTATTTTAAACATTGTATATGTTAACGGGGATGTCCCATTTTGTGTTTGCTGTTGATTATTTGTAAATCGGTGATGTAGTGGTTGCCATCTTACTTAGGACTCTGGTAGACCATGGGCTGATTTTTAGTTTTAAAAAAATTTTGGCATTAAAAAATAATGATAAAATGTAATTATTTTAGGTTTCTGACTTTTGTTTTCATGACTGTGTTTTTCTTTTGCCCAGTTTAGAAAGTTTATTTGAATTATTGAATTTTTGTCTATTAAATTTTCTAGTTTCTGGTTAACATAATTTAAAATTTTTTGCCACTATAGAAAAATATATTCATATAATTGGTCATTTCTATGTATTAGAAATGTATTATAACCACATAAGAAAACTCAACACTATATTGTATGAAGATGTAATAGGAGTTAAAAAGCTCATGCCTATATATTTTTATTACCCTGTATAAGCCACAGACCACTATTATCTCTCAAGTTAAAAGTCTGGATGTGCAGGAGAGTTGAGCGGAGAAGGGCCCCTTGATAAGGAGAGGAATGTAAACTCTTGGTCTGTAAATAATAGGTAGGCGGTGGGAAAGAAGGAGGGCTGACAGACAGATATGATGGACAGCGAAGAGTTTGACATTCACCCAGCTGAGAAATAATGGTAAATTAATTAGGGGCAAAACCTGAGCAGTAAAATATTGTGGAGTCAGATAAGGATGAATAATGACTTATGTGATAAGAATTGTAATAAATGTAACAGAGGCTTTCAGTTGTTTGCTCAGTCCTTTTGGAACTAAGTCTGTACGTTGTATAATAAATCTCAATTCTGTGGCCTGTCCTAAGACTCCAAGCGTATTCTTTGTGGGTCTGAGATAACCTGTGCCATGTCAGTCTGCTTCAACACCACTTGGGTCTCAATGACAACATTACCGTCTTTTATGGAAAGGTGAATTCGTTGGTCACATGAAGCCTTAGACTAAAATACTGTAACCACACTAGACTACCTTCATGATATTCTTGATTCCTTGTTAAAGCCACATACTGCTCCACCTTAGATTTCACATATACTGTATGATAACAAGTCTAGAGCACTCTATAACCTATAATAAATAGCAAACACAAACTTTGTGTCACACACTAACATTTATGTTAAGGCTGATAAAATAGAAATCTTCATGATGTAGGGATGTTGTAGTGTATGGATATACAGTAAAAAGCTAAGACTAGGTAATTGGAAGGAACATGAAGAGAAATACAACCAACAGGACAAAAAGATACATCAACTGAATCCGTAGTCATTAGGAAAAAGAACGATGGATATCCTTACGCCCACTGGTGGTACAATCCTTCTCTCTACATTTTTCAAAGTTTTATCCTACTGTAATCTTTAATTGGTGAAGGAACATCTGTTTTTAAGGTTTGCTCCAAATACCAGAGAGATAAGTGAGTTAAACTGGAGACAACACCAAGTGCCATTCCAGGACACGAAGGAACAAACACAATTGGAAGCTCTTGTAACAGCCACTCCTGATTTCAGTAACAATCAAAGTTATAGCCTCACTTTAAGGTAACAAAGTGAAAGTTAAGTTAAGCAAAACAAATTTACTGTTTAACTAATTGACAAAGTGGCAATTTTAGAACTATCTTTGTGTAGTAGCGTATATATCCTGCTGAGTTTAGCTATAGAACAGTAATTAGGTGGGCTAGGGATACCTAACAGTAACACATTTCTTTAGTTTATTATACTTGAAAAAGATTTTTGGTATTCTGATGTTAAGAGACCACCTTCACTTTAAAGTATTTCTAAAGACACTGAAGACAGTGTCCTTAGATTGTTAAGAAATTTAGTTACTAAAGGCTAGATCTGTAACCATGTATCTTATACATTTCTGGAGGATGCAACCAAAATAGGGTTAAACATAATTAAAATAAGTAACTGTCTTGCTGTTTGCAAATGTATCATTCCATCAAAGAACCTCTCTTTTTTGTTAAGCATTAAACAAATGTTTCACCTCACCTATTCCAGTAGATTTCTGCATATATCTAAAATGATTTAGTAAGTATAGTATAGTATAGTATTATAACATTCCATAAACTCATTGCCATTATTTTTGGATGGGATCATACCAGGTTTGTGATATTACCTATTTTCCTCACTATTCTAATAGCTCCAAGAGTCATGTGGAATCATGCTTAGATTTGGGTCCTTTTTATTTCCACCAATATTTTTTAATGGTTCCTGGAGGCAACCATGAAATTTGCAACTAACTTAACTCCTTTTTTATATGTGGGAACCACAGTACCAGGAATATTTTCAACACAGTAGTGTTCGGGACCGGCTCTACGCTGGGGCAAGGGGGGCAATGCCCCCTTAAACAAACACCCTGCCCCCTTAAATCAAACTTTTAGAAGCTGAGAGAGAAAATAATAGATTACCCACAAACTGAATATGGACAAGATTTACTACAGTAGCTGAAAAATCCACTGGAAAAGGCACAAATGAGATGATAGGTTTCACCTCTTGTTCGCTCTTTCCCTCCGTGCACTGTTTGTCCGCAGCTCACACAGCACTCCGCAGAGATTCCCCACTCACCCTCCCCCCAGCTAAACATCCAATCACTGTTAGTATGCAAATGACCCAGTGTCAGGTTTCTCAGTAGGCAGAGCAGAGCAACAGTGGCAGGCTTTGAGGAAGCAGCAAATCTCTGTTGTCAAAATCATAGCGACTCGTGAGATAATTAACAACAACTAAAAAATACATCTGTATTTGTACAGTCAATGGGGGACTAGTCCATTGTTCTTCTCACAGTTTCAGTCTGGTAGAGAAGTGTTTCTTTCTCGATCCCACAAGCACCACTGCTGCTGCATAGAGCCGACTGGAGGACCCGTGTCTGTCTGTCAGACCCCGACACAAAGCCCCGCCCAGCTTTCAACTCTGCACTCAACAGTTTTCTCGTTTCATATACTGATGAAATCACAGCGATTTTAGTAAAGCTTAATTACTTTCCTCCCCAGCTTCCAGCAGTTCACAAAGGGAAAGTTAATGCTGTGAGATGCATCCTTTTCCCCAAGCTTTTAAAAGTGTGGCGCTGCCCCTGCCTGTACCAATAGCAGTAGCAATGATCAGAGACAGCAACTAGCATGTCTACTCCTGTGGCATCAACAGGCACTGCTTCTCCTGTACCTCTGCCAACAATTGCTGCCCCAAAGCAACCCGCTCAGCTACCCAGTGAGTTAAATGGTAATACACCATCCCAGCCAATACTGGGTAGTTACCCCAAACGTGTATTTGGTGGTACAACATTAAGATCGTTCAATCCTGCCTGGTACCGCACATGGCCATGGCTGGAGCACTCTGTTGTGTGGGACGCATGCTTCTGTTTCCTATGTCGGAAATATGGCAGCACTGTTAATGAGAGGGATGTAGTTTTTACCTTAACTGGTTTTAACAACTGGAAAGCAGCACTTGATCGAGACAAGAGCTACAGAGGCATATGTCCAGCCACAACCATGTGCATGCTTCAACCATCTGGACTGAGCATAAAAGCAGAGAGGCCACAGGGGGACTGTGGATTCAATGTTGGTTGGTAAAACACAACTTGAAAAAACATTATTATGTCAAGAGTATTGGTAGTGCTATAAGGTTTCTCTGTGTAAATGAGTTGGGGCTCCGTGGGACTGCAGAAACCTTGAGACATGATGCAGTGGGTAATGATGATGACATTGCTTCAGGTATTTTTCTAAAACTGATGGAATATACCTTAGAGAAGGATGAGAAGCTAGCAAGCATTGCTAAGGGTGTCCCATAAAATGCAAAATACACATCTAAGGATATCCAAAATGAAATTATCCAAACACTGGCTGACATGGTGCTTGGAAGGTCAGGAAAAATATGAAAGTGCTGATTCTGCAGGGTTTTGCCTCAAAAGTGATGGGACCAGGGATAGGTGCAATGTGGAAAATGTGTCTGTGATAATACGGTTTGTCAGAAATTCCATGCCAGAGGAGCATCTTATTGGGTTGCTCAACTTGCAACAACTTGATGCAGAGTACATCACCTCTGAGATGCTGTTACACCTTTCTGATGCTGGCTACAGTGCTGACAGTATACTTAACCAGTGTTATGATGGGGCCTCTGTGATGAGTGGGGTTAGAGGTGGGGGACAAGCTCTGCTCCAAAAGAAGCTTGACAGATATGTCCCATACATCCACTGCTACAACCACCAACTGCACTTAGTGGTTCAGCATGCCATGCAGAGTGAGCCATGTGCAAAAGATTTTTAGCCTATCTAGTTCACTCTACAACTTTTTTCACCACCACTATGTGCTCAATAAACATGATGCACCTTGTCTAAAAAGGCTGCTTGAGATCAGATGGACAAGTCACTATGAGGTGAGGTGACAAGGTGCACTGTGGACAATCAAGAACAAATCCTTAGTATCCTATCTGAGATGACAGAGGATGATGATGCTGCAGTTGACCTGTGCACCGAGGAATCAGGCCTGCTATGCCAAATTAAGAGGCATCACTTCTTTGAGATTGGAAAGTTCCCAGTGCGGGTGCTTGGTGTCTTGAAACCAGCAAATGCTATTCTACAGTCTCAGTCAGTTGATCTGTGCAGTGCTTCTGAGGTTGTTAGTGCAGCACTGGACTCCTTAAAAAACATCCGTGAGGATGACTGTTGGGGAGTGTCATCTCCTGCTGAGGATGAGTCACATCCAACAAAGAGAAGGAGAACAATGAGCAAACACCTGGGTCAAAGTGTTGTGCTCTCAACTTTGGGCCATACAGACTCTGGTGACCCTACCATTTCCCCCATCAGTCTCTGAAAAGATCCCTGCTCAACATCCTTGACAGGGCCATTTCAGAAATGGAAACTAGATTTTCACACAAGAATATTGACCTGATGAGAGCCATATCTAGTCTTGCACCCAAATCTAGTGCATTTCTAGATCCCACCCTGTTGCACCCTCTGGCTGTGATGGCTGGCACTGTAGCAGATGTTGTAAGTCTGAAAATGAAGTTCTTGTGGCAAAACAGATGCTGCTCAAAAAATGTTCAAAGGAAACAGACCTGTCCACTGTGTGTAAACTCCTGCAGGAGTACAAGGAAGCCTTTCCTGAGTTGCATAAATTGTGTGTAACAGCCCTGGTCATTGATGTGTCTTCAGCATCGTGTGAGAGTTCCTTCTCCACTTTGTCACGGGTCCTAACCCCCTATGGTCACACCATGTTACATAAAAGAAAGAGGAATTTGGTGATCTTGGCCCATGAGAAGTCCATAACAAATAACTTGGATATGGATGAATTTGGAAGAGTGTTTGCAAAGGGAAACAGGAGACTGTTGTTGTAGAGTGGATTGAGGAGAAAGGAGAGTGGAGCTGTTCAGTTACAAACAGAGAGTTCAGTTGCTTACAAAACAAACAAGCTTAAAACAAGACAAAAAAAGAAGAAAAAAGTTCAAATGTTCTGTTCTAAATCTGTTGTGTTCTACAAATTAGTTTGAGAATTGTAGGGAAAGACATGGTGAATTGTTTTTTTAAATTACTATGCCAACCCTTTTAGTTTTGTAAATATTGGCTATATTGAGAGGTCTTATTTTATTCTTACTTTATTTTGCAAATTTATTTGAGAATTAGGCCATCCAATTAAGATAATTTTTATGTTGTTGGTTGTAAAGATCTGGATGGATATTTTATTTTATTCTTTATTTTATTTTTCAAGACTTGGTGAATTGATTTTTTTTTTATAACTTGGCCTACCCTTTTTAGTTTTGTTAGTATTGGCAATAGTGAGAAGTGTTATTGTTGGGTTCGAATATATTTGATATAGGCCATAAAATTAAGGTAAATGTCATGTTTTTAGTTGTTATAATTTGATGAGGAATATTTTATTTTACTTTTTGTTGTTTTATTTTTCAGTTTTCCTCCTGAGGGATTGCCACCTTATTGTGGTCAGGGGGTTTGCGTGCCTCAGTGACCCTAAGAGCTACACCAGCAGAAGCTTAGCCTTCAGGTGGGACACCCAAGTTGGACCGGTCTTAGGGTAGAGGCCTGACAAAGTGCAATCCAATTACATGACAAAAACAGTTATCCAGGGCACCCCCACCCCTTTCCCGCCTCCGTCGTCACCATGTGCCCCCTTCACATTTCTGTCTGCCCCTTCATATATGCCTGTCTAGAACCGGCCCAGGTAGTGTTTATATCATGATCACCGATTGGTGGCACCTCAGGATAGCAAACACTGAGCACTGTTTTTAAACACTCACTTTTGTTGTTAAAAAAAAAAAATAAGTCATACAGTGTAAAATTTAAAAAATTGGATATAAAAAGGAAAGCCTATCAAACAGCTAATAAATATGAAACATCAGTGATCTTTTCAGATGGAAATATGTTTTGAACCCAGAAGAATAAACAAACTTAGATAATGAAACACCATGAAAAAATATTAGTGTTGATATTTATGGCTCTATAAAATTATTGAATTATATCTGACAGATCAGTGTTGACTTGACATTTCATAATCTGATGTGCAAAATTATCATTTTGTATCTCATTTTTGATTTATTTATAGTGCTTCATAATTTCAAATATTTTTACTCATTTACAAATCTCATTTAAAGTACAAAATCTGAGTTTTTAAATAAAAAATATTGAATGAAACAAATATAACAACATATTGCATGTTATTTTAACATTCATCAGATTTGCTTTCATGTACAGTATAGTCTGTTTATATTTTTGACTGAAGATTTGCATTTCTTCAGTATTTCCATTGGCATTATGTATATCTAGCTGCCATTCAAATATTTGTAAATGAAGCCATTATAATCTATGACAGCATTATTGTCATTCCTGGTTTAGTTTATGCATTTCACATAATCTAATATATTTGTTATAGAAAATTCAGTACAGTAGAACTTATTAGTGCTGCAATATAATGTAGCTGACATTCCCAAATATATGTGACAGTCAGAGTTATAAGATTCTGGTAACCATAAATAGAAAATCATTACTTGCAGTTATTTCTGATAAAGGAGGTTCTACATGATACTTTTTCACTTAATAGTTCTACATGTTCTGCGGTGGGCTGGCGCCTTGCCTGGGGTTTTCTTCCTGTCTTGCGCCCTATGTTGGCTGGGATTGGTTCTGGCAGACCCCTGTGACCCTGTACAGTAACCTGGACCACTCTTACATACTTCTCCCCCACTCCCAACTTCCTCATTTAATATCACAGCTCCTCTCGAGGCACCTTGTCAAATGCTTTCTCCAGGTCCACAAAGACACAAAGCAACTTCCTTCAATGCAACTTCTTTATTTTCGAATTTAGTTTCTGAAAAAAATAGAGTGCAAAAATTAATCACTGGAATAAAATACAGTAAGAACTATGTTATGTTCTCAGTATTTTATTATACTAGCTGAGTTACCTAACATTACCCAGCTAAGTAAGTTGAAACATGGCGTGCTTCCACAGGCATAGTAGAAAGTACTGTTTAAAATAAAGAAGAAGAAGAAACATGAGCCACAAGACAAGCAAGGATTCATAACAGGGTAGTCTAACAAACACTGCTGTCAAATCAAAACCCTAAATCATGATAAAGTATTTATTGCAGACATTTGTCAGGAAAATGAATCAAATACTCAAATACTGCCTAGAATATTTCATGTAAACTTGGATTAATAGGAATTGTATGGTGTGACCTTTATACAGGCTGATGATGTCACTAGCCATGCACTTCCGGGTCAATTACCTAGCAACATGGTAAGTAATCCTACCACAAACAACCCCAGAAAAAGGTCTGAACTAATTTTAAAAAGTTCCAAATAAGAAAATTGTTGAAAATGCAAAATCTGCACATTTCAAAACCTAATGTGAGGCAGAAAAATGTAATCAAAATGCAACTGAAAAGAGGGAAAATAATTAAATAGTAAGCATTTTTTAATTACACATAACCATACATTACTACCTTATAACTTTTGCACTTAGTACATAAGTATTGCTAGTATTTAAAAAGTTTTTTGATGGTCTTTCTGGTATAAAGAACCCCAAATTGCACTGAATTCCTCTGTAGACAATATAGCTATGTTTCATGACAAGTACAGTGAAGGAAATATTTGATTAAAGAAAAGGGTAAATGTAATGGAGAGGAATCAAGCCCAGATTTCTTGGTTGTTGATGCTTCCCTGTTGATAGTTTGCAGTGTAGTATTTCTTGCCACTTGTTCTAACCACACCTACAGCCCTCTTGGCAATACAATGCCATATATTAAATGACATCTAGTGTAGTATTTATGTGCCAAATTTCAACTTTTGTGTCTTAAAAAAGCTGTGCATAAAGAATGAACAAGCAAACATAGATTGTGCCTTAAACATATTGAAATTTGAGTAATGCAAATAAATATTTAAATTATATTACTGAAATATTCAGAAAAGATTTTGCTTTATAGTGTGTCACACACATGCACATGGGAGGCTGCTAATGGGCCTGAATGGGGGCAATTCCACGCCAAACAAGGGGATGGCGAAATGTGCTGTTCCTTTCTCTCTTTGCACTGCTAACCAGTTACGAGAAATTCCACCTGGTCCTGACGACTCCAGTTCCAGGACTAATGACGTCACTTCCAGTCCTGACCCCGCTGATGTTACTTCCTCTAGTCCCTGTTAAAACCTCAATTTTTTCTCATCAAATCAGTTCTGTTTTGGACTTCAACCTGTACATCATTTTTATCCATATGCAGCCAAGAATAATATACGGGTGGCTACCCAAACCTTTTTTGTGGCGCATTTGTTTTGTTTTGACAAGTGTTAGCCTGTGCCTCCCAGAATAACATGTACAACATGTTCAGGAAAAGGTTGGATGTTTATAATAAGGTATTTCTGAGATTTTAGGATTCTGTTTTGAATCTTATTTAAAAAAATCAAATATCTTATTTATAGTTCCATCTAGACTGTACTGTATTTGTCTGCTTACATTTGTTGAACAGAAGAGGCTAATGCTTTAAAATACCTTATTGTTTTGTAATAGAATAATGAGTTTCATGACATTATAAATTACTTATGTTTACTTTGACCACATTAATGCTTTTTTCTAATCTTGTTTCATGATGGAGTCAGCTAATGCCCCTGGAACAGAGTCATTTTGTGAGTCTAATGAACATAGGGTTTTGTTTATGACTGGGAAGTACTGATGTCAACCCATGGGAAGTGAAGCATAATATAACATTGTAATTGATGTTTGGTATAAATGTCCTCTAGATCAACACCTACCAGAAGTAAATCAATAGTGTCACAGTAGCACAAATACATTAAGACAAGGAAAAGACCAATTGTATATGGGAACTGAATCATGCTTTAATTTACTGTTTAACAAAGCGGTTTTATCTGTTTCAACATAAAGTTTTAGTTTTTTTGCAGCATTTAAGTTTTGGGCAAAACTGTCTTTGCATTGAGCAAAGAATCATCATGTATTTCTTGCCCCTGAGAGGTATAACCTTCCAACCTTTTCATCCCTGACACCCCTATTCAAAAAGTATTCTGGTGGTAATAAAAAGAATCAAGATTGGGTGAAGAAGGACATGTTGTACAACCATGTTTCAATTACCTTACAAAACTTTAATGTTGACCCTTATGCTCTGAAATGTTTTATAGAGATGTGTGGGTGGAAAGAGCTTAACCAAGAGATCAAGATTCACTTTTAACACATGGCTTTATTGCTAGATGTGTTCTTAAGTGAAAATTTTATTATATAAAACTAGCCAACCTGCGGCGTAGCATACGTGCATATAATTATGCATATAATTATATATGCATATTGCGGTAGGGAGGCCAATGTTATGTTCTTGGACGGGAATGGCGGTATCTTCTTGAAAAGCAGCAGAAAACTGAATGTGATATGTAAATATGATGTGCATGGGGTTTGCAAGTTGACACTGAAAGGAATTAGATTGAGTTTGTAAGTGCTTCTTGAGAGCACCAGTTGTTTTGAGGCATTGCTGGCAATGTTCACATTGCATCATTCGTTCAGTGGAGTATGTTTTTAAATGTGCGGTGTTTGAACAAATGGTGCATTGAAAGTCCTGTGTGGAATGCGTTTGTTCAATAGATGGCACCAGAAGGTTATCACGTGTGTATTTGAGAGGCAAGAGAACTTTGTAATGCCCATGATCGAAAGGACCGCTAAAGAGCAGGGATATGGAGAGACATTGGCCAGGATTGCAAACTCAAGGAGAGGCATAACGACATTCCCGGAAGTGAATGGAGATAGTAGCTAGAAGCATTTGGGATATCGCCACAATTTCTGCCTCGCCACCATAAACTCCGGACGTATTCATGTACTCAGCGTATTGTTGAGCAGACTGTATGACTATGCTTCCGTGACTAAGAACAACGGACAGCACATCCGCAAAGTTGTCCCAATGTTGGCAAACAAAGGTTACAGCCATGTTGCGAAGTTCACATTTTTCCAGAAATATCCGACTGCCAGAAACAAACAGTTACCGGAAACAGGAATTTGCATAACATTGACAGAAGTGTTGTTTTCATGAAATACATTTGAGGCGTTGGCCATGGTAGGCAAATGAACAGTCAATGTGGCTCACAGGTGTATGTGGACTGTAGCACAGACCAAAGCGAGTGAGGATCGGTTTGTTGACGTTTTGGGGACGGGCACATGAGCAAGCAGTGCACATGCCTCGAAAGCGAAGTTGGAAGCCTGCGCAGGGTGAGAGTTGGTGGGCGGGGCCTCGTCATGCGTTCCCCATGATGTGGGAGGAGTATTAGAGTGGGCGTTCGTGGCTCTTTGTACGTAACCGATGAGCAGGGTTAGAGTTGGCGGGCAGGGCTCTGTTAGTTGGCGGTCGTGGCTCTGTCAACATGGCTCAGAGGTGCATGTGGACTTTTGCACAGATGAAAGTGACTGAGGCTGTGTTTGGTGAGTTGTTGCATGTGGGCACATGAGCAGGCAGTACACATGCCTCGAGAGCGATGCTGGACGCGGGAGAACGGTTACAGTTGGTGTGCGTGGCTCTGCCGTGCATATCCCATGACGTGGTAGGAGGGTTAGAGTTGGTGGGCGGGGCTCTGTCGAGCGTATCCCATGGTCTTAGAGTTGGCGGGCGTGGCTCTCTGTCTTGCTTGTGCTCACTGTCTTGCGTGCCCTTAGTGAATTATATACATACAGTAGAAGGCTATATAAACTATTATTTATTTTGCTCTACTCACTACGTTAGGTGTCGTGGTGGCACTATTGTTCGCTGTGCTGCCTTAAAGCTCCTAAGTAAAAATCTCCAGCCAGTAATTGTCTGTATGGTATTTTCACATTTTACTTTTATCAACAGTTTTTTGCAGTTACTATAATTCCTTCCAACATTCCAAAGACCTACATATAAGACTGATCAAACATAAGTGTGATCAATTATCATCTAGCACAGGCATGTCAAACTCACTACCATTGGTGGGCCGCTTCGACTGCCATGCGTGCGTCAGCGGGCCGCACTGTAATAAATACTATTATACTATTATACAAAGTTACTGTAGCTCTCTTTCCAATACTGAAAAATTTACAAAAAATGTTTAAAGAAAAGCAATTTATTTCCATACACTCTCCATTCAACAGCGTACAATTAGAGTCTTAGCCTCTTAGCTAGGTCCTTATGTTATTATATTATATTCATTGCTTATATAGGAGTCTTACAGTGTGAGATCTATTTCTTTTGTCCCGACACTTGGCATCTCTTGTTAGTAACCAGTTCGTCAATATCAGGCTTGAAATCTTGTGCAGCTGTAACTTTTATGAGGGATGAAAGGTGCTCGATAGTAAGTCTTAAGCGATGTGGGGTTTTGGTAGCTTTCATTAACGAAAACAATTGCTCACAAAGGTAAGTGCTTCCAAACAAAGACAGTACTCTCGATGCCAACTTACGGATCTGCACATACAGTATGATGGTGGCAGGTAAGCATACAAGCCTGGCACACCAACTTCATTGTATTTTGCCATCAAAATAGAATCTGACTGCAGTTCAATCAATTAAATTTGGATATTCTCAGGCGCATTCTCAACGTTGTAAGAGAACAGCGCAAAGTCCTGTTCGTGTGAACTGAAATCATGAAAACGCTCATTGAATTCATTGCTCAGTAATTCAAGTTGGAAAACAAATCCTCCAAAAATCAAATTTTACTTTAATAAGTTTACTTCAAAGTTTATATTATAAAATAAGGCGATATGCAAAAAGCCACCTGACCTACACTAATTATACAAACTCAAAAACATGTTAACAACTCACCAACTTTTCGAGTCCACTTCAGATCTTCAGCTGTAGTCTGCACTAACTGTTCGTTACAATACTAGCACAAAATTACATAAAACTAGAGCAAAAAAACGTGAAAATATGCAGGCTATTACTATTCGTGATGGTCAGTTCTGCCCAGTGGCCAGTCTCAGCAGCCCAGCCTATAGTGTAGCCTAGCAAGGGTTGCTCTACGCTAATGGCGGCCCTGGGCAGAGAAAGAATCGGTGGCCCCTTTGCTCGCCAATGTCAATATGGTATCTTATGCACGGCAGATGGCTATGTCCATTGCGGACACTGCATAGCCTCCTAGTGCTCATGACATGCTTCTATATGCGCGTGTCCGTAACTTGAAAACCAAGTGGCGGCCCATGATATTCTCATTACGGCAGAACATTATAATATTACATATAGCTTACTGCTCCAACTCTAGCGACATTAGTAAATACAGCGTACTAATTAACAAGAAACACAATGTTTTTCGACCACATTGCCATCAGCTATGTCGTTATTTTCTCTTTCTGTTTTATATTCAATATATATTGGCGTGGCCGCCCTGTGCAGTTGCACAGATTGCACATGCCTAAGGCCGCCCCTGCTGCAGCCTAGCACTTCAGTTGTGACGTTGCGGCTCATTAACTTTGGTTAAGGCTCGTGGCTGTACTAGCAGATGACGTTTCCGGCACTGTAATGCCATGTGAAAAAGCGCTTTTGTCAGAAGGCAGAAGTAAGAAAAGTCAATAAGTAACGCCGAACATGCAGAATGATTCAATCACAAACAATAGTAATCATTTTATACAAGTTCAGTGCTAATTAGGATCTGTCATGCGGGCCGCACAGATTTTTGTTGTGGGCCGCATGTGGCCAGGGTACCGCGTGTTTGACATGCCTGATCTAGCATACAGTGGCTCCATGGTAGCGTTGCTGCCTGGCAGTATGGAGACCTGGGTTTATTTCCCAGGTTCTCTCTGTGTGGAGTTTGCATGTTCTTCCCATTTCTCCTAGATGCTCCAGTTTCTTTCCACTGTCCAAAGACATGAAGTTTAGGTGGATTGGTGACATTAATTTGGCCCTAGTGTGTGTTTGGTATGTGTGTGTTTGTGTTCGCCCTGTGATGCATAGGCTCCAAATCCTCCCTATCCCCCATTACCCTAGTCTGGATTAAGCACGTTAGAAAATGACATGATATTTCATACTAGGTATAATGCTGAAGATTTACTATGGACCTCTAATAGCAAGACAAGAAAATTGATAGATTAACAGGTGTGAATTTTATAGTATGGTTCATTTATAGTATGATTTCCTCCTATGTGTCTAATGCTTGCAAATGTGACTTTAGTACTATGTAGAGTAGTTTGTTATTGCCGAAAAATGTGTTTACTAAGTGAAATCTCAACATTATATATAAAAACAAGATGCATGCTGGATGCTAATTGTCCTCCTGGGTATTAGTACTTAGTATCAGATATTGTCATGTGCATTGTAACTACACACACTCTGCATTCTAGTACCCGAAAGTAAAAGTAAAATCTCTAATTAGCATGCTACAATACATTTTGAACAATAATTTATTATTTTGTGTGACTGAACTTAATTCTCTACTGTGCTGTAATGACTTGTTTTCCTGGAAAAAAAGAAAGGCTTTATATTGAAGTCATCCTATTCTGAAAATGAAGCAGGAGGCAAAGCAAAGGAAAGGAACATTGACATTTACTTTCGTTCAAACAGGATGCATTTGCCTAAGTATATCTACAGTAGGAAATGCAAATATGATTAGTTACATAACGGAATCATAATGTATAAATATAAGCCGTGCTACTGACTGAAAATGAATGATGTGGGGAAGGCTTAGTGATTTAAGAGGATTTTAATGACAGGACACAAAGTAACAAAAACATTAAGAGCAAAAGGCTGACAGAAAAGACTAGGGATGTTTCTGTGATGCGCAAACAGAATTGTAAAGGCACCTATTGATGATCTGGGACATATAAATGCCACCTTAACATGCATGGCGAAACAAGCAAATTATAGCTTAACAGTTGTTAGATTACATTTGCAATATCTGCATCAACAGACTATGCAGAGGGACATATTTTGAAGGTCAGGCAGCAAGGCAGAAGTGAAGTGCAAATAGAATCAGGGACATTTGAGAAATGTAAATAATTCAGGCATATGAAGTATAGTTCACAATGGTCATCAGTGAAGAAGTTCACAAGGTACACAAATATCTAAATTACCTCCAGGTATTGTATAAATACTCTTTTCTGTTGAATTTCAGATGTTACAATGAAAGAGAATCTTTAATGAAATATGGCTGTATGCTGCAAAAGTGATAGCAGTGGAATGCTTTAAAATAAAATAAATGGTATAATAATAACTAAGAAAGCATTTCCAATAGCCATCCATCCATTTTTTAAACATGTTTTTTTCAGTATAGGGATCCAGACAATAGCCCAGGAAAATCTATGCAAGTTAGAAAAAAGTACTGCATGTGATGCCAGACCATCCCAGGACACATACACTCTCCTAACTTGTAGATTTTGGGGTGTTGATTAAAATTTCAGTATATAAAGAAAATCTGCAAAAATAAGGAAAGAAAATCAGGTGACACCACTTCCCACTGCTCCATTGTGTTACCACTGTAGAAAATTAAAACATTCATTTAGCAAAATTAAAGCATAAATGAATGCACTGCTGCTGGGTAAGATTGGTTTGCATAATGACAGATATATTTTATACCACTCACCTCAAAGATTTTATGGATAAAAGAATTTGAAAATATACAACCCTGGACTCCATCACATAAGAACTGCATGGTTGGATTTTGTCATTGCATTGGTAGAAAACAGTATTATATTAAAAACATTTTTACTTCCCACAGTTACAAATTTACCTCAAGATAACTTGCTAGCTGAGTTAAAGGATCACTGCTAGACAAGTCTAGCAAAGTATATTTGAAGACAGTTTATGAAGTAACAGTAGATGAGCATTTTGTGAACTTTAATTAGATGACAGAAACCAAATCCTGTGTAGTAAGGCCTAGTGTGCATTTTCTATTAGTATAATCACAATATCCTCTGTTATAACTTATGTTTGTAGTAGGAAACAATTAAAGTTTATTTTTTTCAGTTGCAGTTTACTTCTGTTGTACGTTTGTTGTTACATTAATTATGCCTAGACAAAGTTAATGCAATTTACATGTACTGATCAATTCCTCACAGGACTGTATTTAGGATCTTCCATTTAATTACAAGTAACAAAGAAATGGATATTCACTGGGAGAACACAAAAAATATGAAATTGAATCAAATCAGTTTGTATCTGGCCTGGCTGAAGTCCTTAATTATAAGTAAGGAGGCTCACACCCCCTTTCCCACTATTCAAGCCACAGTTCCACAAGCACCAAAACTCTTCTTCCTACCACTTAAGCCCACTCATTCTCCCATTCTTTTATGGCTGCATTATCTTTTTGCCACTTGAGTCTTTACCCTAAGTCACATACCAACTCCATATTCAACAAGCTTCAGGCAAGAAGTGGTCTTTAAACCCTACTTTGTATTGTCTTTTGGTGAAATCTCCAGAATCAGCTTGTTACAATTCTCATGGCCATGTCCCTTGCACTCCCTTTGCAGACATGGTTCCATGACCTATTAAAGAGCAAAGAACCCTTTCCCATCCCCATACTATTTACAGTATCATCAACTTTGTGGTACAAACTTCCATTTTCTACTGCAGGAGTTCCCCTTTACTCTAATCAGTGCTCTTTCTATTCAATTCCCTAAGAAAAATCATGTTCATGCTTTCCCTGTTAATATCATATATAAACACCTAAAAAAACAGTGCCTAAACATCTTTGTTGTTTAAAATGTTCTTCCTTAAGAACAGTTGGTCCTGGAGGGCCGCAGTGGATGCCGGTTTTCATTCCAACCCAACTGCTCAATTAGAAACCAATGCTTGCCAATTTCAGACCTTACTTAATTTTATGGCTTCTTACCCTGCAAAGTTAGGTTCTTATATCATAGATTTTTTCTTTTTTTTTTCTTTTATCATAGAAATGATTTGAAGCCTAAAACTGATCATTTTCAGTCTATCACATTTTTCTGTTAAGTGTTTTATTAAACCAAATAGTTCATGATGAATACACACAGGTGTAAATAGGAACAAGATTGATGGAGAACTGCTGGCTCATTTGCCATTTGCATCTTATTGCTAATAAGGAGCCATTAAAAACATTGAATGCAACTGTTTAAGACTGAAATAAGCAATTAAGGGTGGAGAACCTTAACAAGTGAAACCATGAAATGAAGCATTAGAATTTCACTTGAGCAATAAGTGCTTCATCAGCAATAATTGACTTCTCATTAGGAAAATGGGTTGGAAAAAAACCTGCAGCAATTAGACTTAATTGGGAGGTGTTAAAACAAGAAGTGAATAAATAATATTTACTAGATTAAGAATTGGACACATGATCGTAAATAATTCATTATATCAAACAGGAAAACATCCATCATCAAAGATAGATAGATAGATAGATAGATAGATAGATAGATAGATAGATAGATAGATAGATAGATAGATAGATAGATAGTTACTTTATTAGTCCCCAAGGGGAAATTCACATACTCCCGCAGCAGCATACTGATAAAAACAATATTAGTTAAATAAAAATGCAGCGCAAGTTAAAAAATGCAAGGTGGAAAGTGCAAGGCAGGTATAACAGTCAATAACATTGTATAATGTTAACGTTTACCCCCAAACCCCCCGTCCCCGGGTGGAATTGAAAAGTCGCATAGTTTGGAGGAGAAACAATCTCCTCACTCTGTCAGTGGAGCAGGACAGTGACAGCAGTCTGTCGCTGAAGCTGCTCCTCTGTCTGGAGATGATACTGTTCATTGGATGCAGTGGATTCTCCATGATTGACATGAGCCTTGCTCAGCGCCCGTCGCTCCGCCACAGATGTCAAACTGTCCAGCTCCTTGCCTACAATAGAGCCTGCCTTCCTCACCAGTTTGTCCAGGCGTGAGGCATCCCTCTTCTTTCTGCTGCCTCCCCAGCACACCACCGCGTAGAAAAAAGCACTCGCCACAACCGTCTGAGAGAACATCTGCAGCATCTTATTGCAGATGTTGAAGGATGCCAGCCTTCTAAGGAAGTATAGACGGCTCTGTCCTGTCTTGCACAGAGCATCAGAACAGTAGAATATGTAGTATTTCACTGTGAAGCGTACAAAGAAGAAAGGAAACAACTTCAGGCAGCAATTTAAGAAATGGATATTAGTAGTTTGTCTTTGAAAAACCTGTTCAGTTAAAAATAACCATAGCCCGTGTCATAGGGCATTTTTTTAATGTTTAAAATTCCAGTGCTTTATGGGTTAATTTAGTTTGAATTTTCTAAATTGAGGGTTTTTTTTTTTCCCCTTATATTCTGCATTGCACTCCAGTCCAGTTGATGGCAGCCAAGCGCTGTAACTGGGTCTGCCAACTGCCATAAAAAGACAGAAAACCTGCAGCCACTGCATCCCTCCAGGACCCATGCTATCTATTCTGCAATAAACATGTATGCACTAGAAAATACTGTAAACCAGTTTTGGTTAATAATATACTAAGTTAAAAGGCAGATCTTTGTCTACTTTCTGCCACTTGGCATAGTAATATATACACCATAGACCATATTTCACAGGTGTCTATGATGACATCCTGCCAGTCGTTTGCTGAGATAATCAACTTCCTGTGCAATGGTGGTCGGCAAACTCAATGGAGCAATTGGAACTGTTGTTCAGCTGTTTTTTTCAAAAATCTTTCCAAACTGATCATGGCATATGTTACACAATTAGTTGAGTTGCTATGTAAAATTATCTTTTCAACTGCTAAGGTAAGTGCGCTGTTGTTAATACTGCTTTCTTAACTAGCATCATAAGCCATGATAATTCATGAATGGAGCAATTTTTATTTTCTTTTGTTGTTTGTACGGGATTAATATTGTCATGCCGTCCATGCAGTATGAGTAAAAAACTGGTCCACACAAAGATATCAGTCAGAAAGCCTTTAATAATTAATTAAACATTATCCAGAATTATTCAGCAATACATTTGCATTGAATTTGATGAAACAGATAATGCTTAACATGTCGTTGCTCTAGTTCAGAGTATGGAGCACTTTTAGTGTGCATCCATACACCAAGCCTGTGAGCAAACAACGACAAAAAACCTGTGCATGACAACCAAGACAACTCATTGCATGTCAAAGTCACCCTGAACTTTAGAGCATTTGAAACAACAGCCCTGTACATTTTCTGGTCACTAACCTATTAAACATGTTGAATATGGACATAGTAGTAAGGTGCAAGTGTCGTGTTTTGATATTTATTCACTGAGGTTGTAATAAAATTTCTGATACTGAGTGCAAGTATTCAATGTCCATATTAGATTTTACATTAGCTCTTGATGGGTAATTCTTTGTTATTCACATAAGTGGTACAGAGGAGTTTTAATAAAGATTACATTAAAAATCATTATTTTAAAAAACGTAAGCATACCTGATGAAAAAGGACGCACATAATTGTGGTCAGCCAACATATCACTGTCACACACTTCTTCCATGTCCACCTCTTGCGTTTTAAGTGGCACATTAGAAACAACATGCCAAAAATCCTCTCCCAGATGGCTGTCTGCTTGGTTCATATGCAAAAAGCCATCTTTGTTTTCCATCTCCCCAGCTCTTCTACTTAAAGTGAGATGAGACAGTGCCAATTTTGGCACACGATGTACAGATGGAAGGTAGTTAGTTTCAGTATTATGCAGTCTACATACAAAAAAGCTACCTTGATTAAAACAAAATGCTAAGATATGGTGGTTTTTGTTTCAAAGCAGAACAAATAGGAAGGCTACAAAAACTCTTTGACTTGGTTTCAGATGTTGTTTGGATAAAACCGGATATTCCAAATCCCAGCAAGCAAACACTTCCGAATTTATGAACCCAGAACTGTGAAAGAGGTATGTTCCTATGAAAACAGCTAAAATTAAAATAGCATCAGGTATTTTTATCTTCATCAGTAAATCAGAAAATGTCAGTCAAGGAGGCAGACTCAGAACATTTATTGATGCACTTCAAAACACATAAAAAAGTACATAATTTATACATCCTTTCTGTTCTTATATTAGTCACTAACACATATTAAAGCTCACCTTCCCCAGATCGCAAACATCCAGCGGCAAAACAGCAGTCCGTCTTGTGGCCGCCTCCAGTGATCCACTAGAATAGCGTTTCTTAACCTAAGGTCTGTGGATCCCTAGGGGGTCCATGGATGAGGTTCAGGGGGTCTGTGAGGGTCAGATAAAAATTAACATTTATATTCACTATATAGCCCAGTACTGTTGATTTAGGGTAGATGTAGTAGTAGTAGTAGTAATGGTAGTAGAAAACGTAGTAGTAGTATATCTGTTTTAATCTGTTCAAGAGTATTTTATAATTATAAAGAGTGTTACTTTTTGTATAAAAAGGGAGTGTTTTTGTTTAGATTGTTTACTTTAAAGTTTAATAATACTTTGTGTATGTCATATATGTATGAGACAATCAAATTTCGATAAATGAAGTACATTATATTCATTGCATGCACTGCTGTGTTTATGTGAATATTTCTGGGGAAGAGGGTCCATAGCTTTCATCAGATTCTTAAAGGGGACTCAAAAAAGGTTAAGAATCACTGCGTTAGAACTTTGCAAATCGACTTTTGTGTGGCCCACTTGCGGCCCGCTAGCAGCAGGAGCTGCCGACTGATAGTCAGTCCTCGGGTAGCAGGAAAGTATTTGTTGACACAAACCCACCCTTCAGCCACTATATGCCTTTTCATATATTGTATACTTTTATGCACATTTTTTTCTACAGTTTTCTCCTTTCACATGCAACACCACCTGTACAAAGATAGCAAAAAGAAATAAAGACATAATTAATGTGAGATAGTAAAAGAACAAGGACCAAATAAAGCAGTTTTTAGTGCAAACACAATTAAAGCTTACATTTCAATTGTTTATCTAAATTCATTCCCCGCCATTTTTGTGCCACCATCTCTGTCAGATGCACCTTTTAGAAACTGAGTCCCTTCCAGCTGCAGGTCCTCTTCGGCAGCTTCTTTTCTGGTGGTATTTCTTCTGATTGCCCCTGCCATCACACAGCTATTTGTTATTAACTTCTGTTATCTTCCTTAGTGCATTAATGAGCACCGTTGAAATAATAAAGACAGACTTGTAATACATTGACTCTGGCATCCAGATTTGATGCTTGTTAGTGGCTGTAAAAACCTAAATACTCTGGATGATGCTTTTCAGGTTGAGGTTCTTGACATAGATTTTCTCTCCCACACCTGTCCAGTTACATAACTGCGCAACAGATTCTCTCATTAGGCAGGGAATCATTTGCCTCACTGATTCTTTGACACTCCTGCCTTCTTTAAAAGGAAGTTATTGCAGATATTAGCATGTATATCTTAGAACAGCTGTTCAAATACCCAAAATTGTATTGCACAATCTCTGGCAAATGTATTGTGAAATTACCAATTTCTGTCAAAGGTCCTGGTCTGGAAAGAGCATGTATTTCATATCCTTCATAGACTCCCCTCTGTTGAGGGGGTGAGAAGAAGGACGTTCCACATCAACATATACATCATTTATAATTTGCAGGGTCTTTTCTACATTGTCCAGTCTCTTTGTGATGTTAGAGAGCTTGCTGGTAATCTCCTCCTGCATCTTTCACATCACTGGCATCGTTGTTCTAAAACTAAAATCTAAAAATGGATTTAGCAAAAATGATAAAACTACACAATACTCATTGTCAAGTGCATTCTGATCAGGTAGGTTCTGTTGGGATTTGCCTTGGTCCAGACCTACTGCTATCTGTTAAAAGTCACATTATATTAACTTAGCTATTAAAATGACAAACTTTGATTGACAATTATAGTAGGGTGAAAGAAAAGTTATCAAATGCATACACCAGTGCATTTCCATAGTGATTACAGCGCTATTTTATCTTTCTCTTGATAATGGCTACACCTGTCATAAGCTACTTAACCTGGTGTCCATGGTAGCACTAGCGATTCTGACCCTGAATGAGAAAATATCAAAAGTTAGCAGTGGTTTTCTGATATGATTTTTTGTTACGCAATTATATAAATAGAATTTCAAAAATACTTTGTTACAGCACATGAAAGTGTTATAATATCCATGCAAGCTTACATGAGTCACTGTAGAATTACCTTCCAGGTGAACAGTCATTCTTGGTGATGGGGTCCATAAACCAAGACTTAAACCTGAAAAACAAAATGCAATACTGGGAGGGCAAATGTTTACTTCAATACATTATCCGCTTGTTCATTAAATACTGATATGTAATTTGTTGGAATAAAGACACAGTCCAGCAGTAGGCCCCACAGAATTGATTGCTTTCCAAATCATAAAAACAGTCCTTGAAAACAGGTAGTGCACATACCTGCATGCAGTAAAGAGGCTGACCTGTTAGTGGGGCTGTACATTTGTTTGGATCCTGTAAATAAAAAGTGTAATTTAAATATCTTGATCTAACATCAGCATGTATATACCATTTATTTTGAATGAATGAACAGAATGTTTACAGAGTATACTGAGCAAAGACAAAATACCTTCAGTATGAGGAGTGCCATGCCTATAGCTGAACAGATGGGAAACTGCTGAAAGCAAGGTTACCAAAATGCATACATCATATTTCCATAGTGATGACAAGATTATTTTATCTTTTCATTTTTGTCCTGAGAATAGCTGCAGCAATCACAATGGTAGCACTATTTTTTTTGGCCCATTTGAGAAAATTGTTAAAATGACAAGTTAGGAGGTTTTGTTATGTTGTCTTTGTTATGCATTATCCAGGTTTTTAAAAAAAATAGAAATTAAACCTATCGCATGTGAACCATTTAGTACTGAACAGGTAAAACTCACAAGACATCTTACTTTTATTAAATCTTGGAGGTTTGTGGGGCTGCTGGCAGGGTGTCGTCATCTTCATCACTTGATGAAAATGCAGCAATATACTTCTGATTCGGTCTAAAATAGGATTTTCCAATTAGCACAAAACAAAATATCACAGATGACCAGTTGATATGAGTTTTATAAAACTGAATGTCTCAAATTCTCTCTCTTCTTTGTACTTTCTGAATCTGTGTCCAAGGTGGGTCTGTTTTCTGACCGAGGCAAATAGTCATGAGCCTTCTCATATGAACCTAAATAACCACCAAAAATGTCTTTTCTAATTGTGCAATGCTACCAGAATTGGCAGCAATTCCACTAAGTAGTACTTACCCTGATTGTTGATGCACAGATGTGAATTGCTGTCTCTGTTCTGTAGATAGTTAGGCAATAATAATTGAAAAAGATACACTTAAGATCGCTTATTTTTTTCCACTATTAAAGAGGCTGCTTCCACCACACGACGCGTTCCTTCACCTCCGAACCTGCTGGAAAATAGCAGCACTCTCGTCTTCAATTGGTTATTCAAAGTTTTGAACTTTGGTGCCAAATAACGGCACAGCCTATAGCTGAATGAGACCTTCTATGACACAAGCTTTTGAGGTATTTAGTTGGTTGTGAGCATAAAGAGATATTTCTAGGCAATGAAAGCATCTGGGCAATATAAGTGGGTTTTTTTAGAGTTTGACTGTCAAAAAAAAAAAAATCGTAACCCTCCCACTTAACTATGTAATACTCCTCACCAGTCCAAAAATTCCACGAGGGAAATGCACCCCCATCTCTCATCTCTACCAGTGTGAAAACCCTGCAGGGGTTCCCCTCAGTAGAGTGATTGTAAAACTGCTGCTTTCAGACTGTCAGAAGAAAAATTTGCTTCTCAGTAAAAATCCCTGAGTTCTAGAGGTGTTACCCCCAAAGAATTAATAAATGCTCCAGTAAGATCCAGGCAACTAAAATGGTTTTAAGATGGAAAGTGTGTTAAAATACAATATTTTTAAATTGTAGTTAGTCTTTGGTTTATCAGAAATATTTGTTTCACTTAAAATTTCCGTGACCCATTTTTGCTGATAAGTTGGCCCAATATTTAGGCCCTGCTCTTGTCAAAACAACTTGACTAGTTCACATCAGAGTGAAACAAAAATATTAATATGCCCTTATTGTGGGAACATATCCGCCTAAACTGTTCAAAGTAAATTACGAAAACTGTGACCAAATTATGCCTTTAGCTATTTTTCGGTGCATATTCATCTTAGGTAAAATAGGATAAAATTTAGGCATAGGACTTTTGTTTGGGAATAAAGCAGCCCATGATCAATGAACATTTTGTCTGTTGACCTTGTGGACCACCGCAGAACCACCAGCTATAACAGTGGTCAGCTAGCTACCTGAGGACCAATTTTAACCCGCTAAATGGTTACCACTAGCATTCTAGCAGCTATGAGCCGTTGATGAGCCACTAACTATTGAGTGGCCAGCAAGCCTACAGTGGGCCACCAGCTGAAAAATTAGTCGGCTTGCTGCTGTTTCCCCCTGCCATCGGTCTGCTGATGATCTTCTGAGTGGGGTTGTGCAGCTGCAGAACAGACAGCAGACTGACAGATTCTTGCTTACTACACAAATAATTTACAACACTTTTAAGCTATGTCCTTATTTGTGGCAGAATTTAGCAACCTTTACTTGAACATAGCTAGAAACAAGGATAATACTCTTAATTGATGAATTTAGGTTATTTTCATTGTGTACAAACAGACATCTTTGACTGAACTCAAAGTTTAAAAGGTTTGATACTTTCACATTCATATATTAGATGTAATTATTAATTGTAGCATTGATACTTAAAATATGATTATCCTTCCTCAAAATTAAGCTCACCATTATTTAATTAAATTTCATCTGTGTCCACCCTTGCAAATAAATTCTCATTTTAAAAATGGGAGAGTGTATCATCTAGTTTATACAACTTCAAAGGTCATTGATATTATGAGGAATTTCTGCCTTATTCAGGAAAATAATACATAGATCAGCATGCATATGGCAAAAACATGTCTCTTAAACAGATTTTAAATGTAGGGTGTTTCCACTATAAATATTGTACTTACCATGGTTTAATGAGTACATATACCCTGAAATTAGAAAGCTTAAAACTGGAGATTAGATGGCAAACAATTAAATAAAATGTGAAGTATCAGATTCTAGTTGTACATCTAATTATGCTCTCTACAGGGAGTTGATTCTACTATTTATTTTAATAATTACAGTTTTAGGGGGGTGTCAACAATAGTCTACTTAAAGCGTAAAAGTCAGATCAAGGTGCAGAATGCTAATTGCTGAGAAAAATCATCTAGAATGCATTATGTTTTTTTATTCATTAGATAACAGAAAAATAACAAGAGGAACTGACTTACACAAACATTCGACATTAATTCTTCTTTCAGCAAATTATTAAATACTGGCAGTCACTCTTGTCATATAAAATCCTGTGCAGAAGATGTTTTGTGTATTATTGATGACTCAGATTCTGCACAATCCGATAAGGATTTTGAGTTGTCAAAGGAAAGTGACAATGAGAGTGCTGCTGTCAACATTGCAACCTGTACAGTATGTCAAATAGCGTGATCGACTAATACAGTATATCCAATTGGCTGCTTTAAACAGGATCATGTGAAATTATCAGATATAAATTTTTGTACATTTGTTAGTTGTATGTTTCCACAATTTGAGTAGAAAATAAAAAAAAAATTTTTTTACAATTTTTTTTCTAGAAAAATGTTTGCCTGCACTCATGTTAAAAAAACAGTTGACCTCAAAAGATTTTATTTTGATTATCTGATACAACTTAATTTATGAAAGATATAAATATGAGGGTTTCCTAAAGTAACTAGTGAGTATCAAATAGTGGGATTAAACCTAACCCAAGATTTAAAATTACAAAGCTGTGGCCTGTAATGGATTTAGATTTTATGTTGTTTCAATTATCAGTTTGATTTATTTTTGAAATAAGATTTGTTTTTCTAGAGGGTAATAATATTTATCATTATTCTAATAAAGGCAAATTGCGTTTTGGCTTGGGTGTGGACTGCCACGTTTTTTATTGTTGCTAGG
This sequence comes from Polypterus senegalus, assembly GCF_016835505.1. Taxonomy (NCBI): domain Eukaryota; kingdom Metazoa; phylum Chordata; class Cladistia; order Polypteriformes; family Polypteridae; genus Polypterus; species Polypterus senegalus. The sequence continues at coordinate 65,788,682 of NC_053169.1, read as the reverse complement.
CTTGTTTCTCTTCACATGATTAGGAAGTCACATGAAACATGTCATTGCTCCCTGAATATTTAAGATACTGTAACTATACACAGCTTCAGACATCCAAGCTTTTGAGTATTTCCAAACAAAAGCCGAGTGTGCTTCAAGCTGTGAATTTGGTGAGAGATTCTCTTCTTGATAGTGTTGGCTCTTGACAACTAATTTTTTTTTATTAATTCCATTTTGGTTTTAGTCACAGTCTGCTGGCTTTGAAACTTGGTGTGAAATTTGACCACAATTTTGACCTGTTCCTTTGAATTCATTACAGTCTTCATTTTTTTTTTTCTAGCATAAATGTTTCTTTATTCTGAAATGTTCATCGTGCCGCCTGGATGTGGCTTCAGTCTGATAAACAAATTTACTTGCCATAGTTTAGAATAAAATATAAGAGCCACTTAAGTTTAAGTTGAATCTATCTATTGTGATAAATCCATAGTGTCATCAAAATTATTTCAATTGTTTATAAAGACTGTGTTTTATTTGCACTCCAGGGGCCTCATGCATAACGCTGTGCATAGAATTCACGCTATAACATGATATAAGCACAAAAGCCGAAATGTGCTTACGCACAGAAGAATCCAGATGCAGGAATCTGTGCGTTCGCCAACTTCTGCATTCTTCCGCTACATAAATCCCTGTCACCATGAAAATTAACGATCGTGCACGTGCATGCTGTCCCGCCCCAACTCCTCCCGGAATTACACCTCTTTGAATATGCAAATCAATATAAATAGCCCTTAAGCTCAGCGTTCTGTGAAAAGACAATGGGAAAAGCACGGGGGAAAATATAAGAATTTCAGCAAATACCAAGTGGAGGCAAAGGAAAAACATACTATTTGTTGATTTAAACCGTGGTATAATCAGCAAAAGGAAGTTGATTGAGTGACATAGCGTGTCGGAGAAACTCAAAAGCTCAAGTTCACAAAGTCGCACAGTGTCCTAAATAAAAAAGAAGTCACATATCATAGTCGCCGTGAAAAGCCCACCGTCTGAGTGTCATATGAAAGCTTATTAGGGTACAGACAAAAAAAATAAGCACACAGTGGGAAAAAAGCACGAAATGTCAACTTTAATCTCTGAATTTCCACTTTAATCACATAGTTAATTTTGTCATTAAAGTAGAACATCATAAACTTCATCTTAAAATCATCTAATTTACTAGTTTTTCAAATCCCATCATAAATAAAGTAGCAAGTTAAATGCTTTGTTTTGTATTTGATCTTCTATGTGCGCTATTTGTTTGAATTGCTACGTACTTCCATTATTTCTTTTTCTCCGACAGGACACAGAATCCATTACATTCATGATATTACAGCTCTCTGAATAATTAAAATACTGTGATTTATACATGATATCGTTTTCATGATGATTGTAATGAAAGCATGTTATTAAACATGGGAACACAATGGCGCAGTGATTGTTCATGTCTCACACAAGATGCTGCTGCACCATGCGCGACCTTCGATGAAATACATTATTGTAGCAGTACTGTCTCTTTCAAACATACTAACCTCCAATTCCTGTCGTTACTTTTCTTTCCCCAAATAACCAATCACCACACAATCAACTCTGTAATAGACGTTAAGTCATCTGTAAGCTTACAATGATGATTCTTAAAACTTTTAAGGAACATTGAAATATCTTCATAGTACATGTTTAATTTTTCTATCCTTCTATCCTTCCAGTGTTGCGCCATCCTCAGTAAATATACAGCGCAAGGCAGGGACAATACGTGAACTTGCTAGCGCTGCGGCACCGTGTCCTCACATGTTTAATTATTAACAATATAGATTATTTAAATTAAGATAAAGTTTTATCTGTATAATATAATCAACATATTTTGCTGCATTTCATCTTAAAAATGATATCGTCATCATATGTAGGCGCAGGTTGTGCAATATTATAACTGTAGTTCAAGTTTACAGTGAGGTAATTGTACTTATAAGTACAAACAGTTCTACAAGGAGCAATTGATTGAGTGCGTTTATAGTTCTTGGGATGAAACTGTTTCTGAACCGCGAAGTCCGTACAGGAAAGGCTTTGAAACATTTTGCTGTGGCCTTGGCAGCGTGTGCTTGATGCTGTATCCCGATAATTCTCTTTCCGATCAGCTGCTGCTGTGATTCCCCACTCAGATACGGTGATATACGTAAATACTCCGAGTGGTGCAGTGAGAGTAATATGGAAAAAGATGATCCGCTGTGGCAACCCCTAACAGGAACAGCTGAAAGAAGAAGAAGAAGAAGAAGAAGAAGGTGCAGCAAGAGTAACAACACTAAAGCAGTTATGGTATTTGAAAAACTATGGCTATTCCCTAGACCATTATATTGTTACTAGTTAATTACAATCAGATGCATTACACTAATAAACAATATGAGGTTAATTTCAGTGTATTTATAAAGCCGCGTCAAGAAAAGAAAGAATAACCACACAGGAACAGTAGCACTGCTTTGACGCTGTGTGCCGCCAGTTTGCAAAACCGAGCAGAGAACTTGCATACGACAGGGTATGAGGTACCATGGAAAAGTGTGTGGCTTTACGCCAAGTGTAGGTTTTATACATCGCAATTTGAACGTGGAAACATTCTTACGCAACATTTCTGTGTGTACGCACCATTTATACATGAGGCCTCAATTCACTAGGCAGCAGTTAAGGGAATGTAGCCTACTAACATCTACATCTATTTATAATGTTAGAAAGAGACATGGTAAAATTACACTTTCACATATTACACTGTCTTTAATACCTCAGTGTAGTGGATATAGATATCATTAGAGCTGACATTCATCCACAGGTTGGTAAAGAGAGCCTAATTTAGTTAAAGAGAGCCTAATTTAGATTAAAATCACATGGGAGACATGTTCTTCTATAGCTGAGTTTATCTTGATTGGAATATTAAAGTTATGATGCTACTCATGTTCAATTTTATAGAATTAGGCATACTTCTATGTGTTAAGCGACATGTACTTACACTGTTTTGAGGTGCTTGCATCACCCACGGATTCTAACAAAGACAGTTGGGGCACATGCTTATATTAACTAATTTATAAATGATCATTAACACACCACTGTGTTGAAATAATAGAAAAACCAAAAGGCTTAAATAAGCAAATTAATTAGGAGAATGACACAAGTAAATATGCTCAAAAATGCAACATAAATTCAGCACAATTAACAGCAACAAGTCTAGTAATTAAAAAATAAAAAATATATATATTAGAAGAGATAGAATATTAGAATTGGTTCCAATGCTACTTTTATTTTGAAGAAAAATGGCCACTGAGACCATATTCATTATTGCTTGGTCATGTCTCCATAACATTGTTAAGGATCAGTCATCTTTGATCCTTAGAACCATGTAAGATACCTAGTCAAAAGCAAAAATAAAAATTTAAAGAAAACACATAACAAGAAAAACTGAACAGTAAAAACTGCACTCACCTGGCTGATTCATCTGACACCTTGCTCCGTAAAACAGTTTTCCAGCTGGACATGCCAACAAATCACAATAGTTCAGTAAACGTTTTTCCATATTTCTGGGATTAAAGCACTGTTCAGTGACTTTCTTAAATATATATTGTGAATTGATATTCATTAATGAACCAGCAGCCCTGAGATCTAAACTCCACTTTTGTTTACATTTCTTTTATGTAGAGAACTTGAGAAATATTTACATTTCTGTATCCCCTTGAGGGTATTTCCAAGGTATACTCTTCATGTCTTAGTTGAACAACAAGTGCATAGGAGAACTGATATTTGCATGCAGTAGATTTTTAGTAGACATACTAAAGGATTGGTAATTTTAGGTCTAAATACTGTATATGAATTCAGATGCAGTGAAATGCACTATACACCAGGGAATGTAACCCACCCTCAGTTGCCTATGTGTTATTTGTTTCTTATACAGTTACCTGTTTTGTATTTCTTAATGTCAAGTCTGAATTTACTATTTTTAGAGGTGGTACATCTGCTTCCTGGCAAGGGTGGATTTTACTATTTTTAGAAATGATAAGAGTTTCTCTTTGATGTTCTTGTTGTTAAGAGTTCCCCATCATGCTTTACATGTTGTTTTAAATAGCACCACTTGGAAATTAAGTAAGTGATAAGTAGGCGTGAGGTTCTTTACAGTGATACCCATAAAAAAGAGGAAGAACCTAGGGTTATGGCAGCCCCAAGAGGACAACCATTCAGTAAGTGGCTGAACACAGCTTTAATGGTATCTTGTGCTGAAGGTTAAGAATCGAAAGGACTCTAAAATTGCTTCTGTCACACTGATGGGAGATGACAGTGTCACCCCATACTATAAAATTCCTTTCATGACTGGTCTCCTTTTTTAAAACCTTCAGTTCAATAATCACTGTTTCCTGCTGTTCAAGGATTTCAAATACTTGGGTTCACATCCCTCCATCATAGGTATTTATAGATGCTTTGGAAAGTAGAGCGTACTCTCAGTCCATGCATGAACCTAGATAATAATTTCAAAGAGGCCAAATTTCTAAAAAGTGTCTCTTTATTGATAAAATAAGAAACAAGTAAGGGTACCAACACAAGAAGTAACAAAGTGAGAATAAAGAAACTGAAAAGTATTGAATCCTTGTGTGTGTGAAAGATGGCTTACCTGCCTTTATCTCTCTCACAATCTGTTTCTCACTTTCTCACTGGCTTCGTTTACATCTACCAGTTGAATCTTTGCCTTACTCACCTTCCAGGTAACACTGTGCAACAAAATCCAATAAGAAATGTCCTTAGAACCCCTGAAGCCATTCTAATAGAGTATCCTCTACCTGAGACAGGTATTCCTTGGGCGGCTCTGAGCCCCTAATCTCTCTTAAAGACCCAGCAAATCAAAAGTAGACCATCCATAATTTAAGAGTTGTTCCTGCTGTCATTTGTTAGACTGACTGTTTGTCCTTCATTGCTATTATGCCTAGATAGAAAAAAAAGACACTGAATGAAAATGGATTAGAAAGTAAGAGGCAGAGAAAACAAAAGGAAGATCTGAAAACAAGTGTTATGCCTACCAAAGCATTGAGTCAAAATTAGAAGCAACATTCAAAGCATAAAGGTCTGAAGCCAAAAAGTCAAAGTACACATAAAGCATGACCAACAGTTCCCACAGCAAAGGATGAAATAAAATGGCAGTGCTCATGAAATTGTAAAAATACAGGTGATTCTCAGATTACAGCATAAAACCCCCAAACCTCCTGAATTTCAATTAATTCTCATCTAGGAACTTCAGTTATTCACTTACAGGCAAACCAAACTAGTTTTTGTTACAGATAAATAAATACTGTAGCAGCCATCACTGAACAGTAAAGAATAGTATGCGTATGCGGTACCGTGCCATTATCAAAAATAGTAGGATATTTAAAAATAAGTTCAGCTTACTGTACCTACCTATGGTTCATTTTAAATGAAATTGTTTGTGTTTTGTGATTTATAGTACAGTAGTATTGCATCACTTTCATGTTAATAATAAGACTTAGAAGGTTTTTAATTCTATAAAATAAGTAATAAAGCATTATGCATATGTCCATTAACTTAAATGTGAACATAATAAATTATTAATAAGTAAAAGAAAACTAATTAATGACTCTCAACATAGAGAAGGAACAGTACATATTTATGAAAGGTTAAAAACGAATTTATTGTGAAATCACCATATTAGTGAGTACCGTACTTAGTGTTACATTCATTGTAGAGAAGCATGTAGACCCCTACTATAATTGCTCATTTATTTTTAGAATATATATAAATATGTGTGTATGAATCCGTCCTTCATCCATTCATTTTCTGACTAGATTAGACCAATTTTTGTCACAGCATATTTGCGTTTCAATTATTGGCTCAATTTAAAGTTCTGTTGTGATGCAATTTCCCAGTAATTCCACTTGCCTGTCAAGTATAAACATAATGCAACTTGGAACAAACAAGACAGAAAAGATATGGTAATGGGAATGTCTTGATTGATGGCTGCTGTGGGAACCTGCTTTCTAAAAGGTATTGCATAAAGTAAGAAGAGACTGATTGTACAGTACATAGTGTACCTAATGAATGTAAATCTTTTTAAGCTGGAATAAGTGATGGGAGGATAACCAGTATTATAAACACTTTACACTCGAGAGAGAGAGAGACAGAATAGTTAGGGAATGAAAGTGGCAAAAGGAGCAGATCAATATCAGAGTTATAGTGCATGTAGCAGTCAGACGATTAGCGATAGAAACATTTGTCAAAGTCAAAAAACAACGGCAGAATTATAAGCCAGAAATGCATTACCAGGATTGTAATGCCAAGATGTTTTAATTGACCTTCACAAACTCGTGTTTTTATTGTTGATCTTAAAGACTTGAATACCAAAAGCTATGCGCTGACATAGGTGGGGAATGATAATGCAATTTATCAGAAGAGGAACAGGCATAGTGACCATAAACAATATGATGTACCTGTCATTAAATGGGGCAGACTATCCAAAAAACAGAACATTAAATCTTGTATTTTAGAATAAAAATGCAAACTATAAACAACCTAAAAAAACTAATGTAAAAAGCCTAGAAATGGAAGAGATTACATCCTAGAACAACAAAATCCTGGTTCATAACAATCGGCTGGGTGGAAAGAGATACCTGTTAAAAATACCAAAGTGTCTGCTTTGTTTTTTTTAATTTAATGTGTGAATTGTCTAGTAATGTATACCATAGATGCAGTATTTGAAGCATTTAAGCAATTATGCTTCAGTTGCTGACTTATTTCAGAAAATATAGAACAACTGCTTAATTAATGTACAGATGCCCAATATGTCAAGAAATGCTACCAGATAAAAGAATAACAATTATGCTAAAATGTATTGAGTGCATCCTTTTTTCCAGTACTGTAAGCTTCCATTTTAAGATTTGGAAGCAGATTATAAATTGAATTCACTCATGTCTAAAAGAACAGCAAACTGGGAAATGTTAATGAATCAACATGTTTTAGAAAGTGTATCATATAATAGCAGCTCATTGTAGGTTAGTCATCTGTCTTTGCTCACACTTTAAAATTTAGTGAGCCATATGCTGAAGATCAGCAAGCTGTATACAAGTGATATCAGAAAGCTCTGATTATTTTTTGTTTATAAATGTGAGAAATATTTCATGTCCTTTAATAATAAATCCAAACCACTTCAATATGTCAGTATGTGCAAAATGAGATACTGCAAAACAAAGAGCCAGTTGTAACATTTGCTGTGTTGTTAGTGTGAAACAGTCTGTCTGGAAAGTCTATAGTGCACCACTAGTCTTCCTCGCTACCAGACTAGCAGTACCAGAGGGCCACAATATCAGCTGTAACTCTTATAAATTGATTGGACATGTCAGTTTTTTGTGTCTGGTGATATAACAGTAACATCCCTGTGGGCCACTTAAAGCAGAAGAAAGGAGCTGCTCATGATAAATGTTTCCAGTTGGTCTCATAGGGTGGCAGTTTTAATGTAAGACACCTGTTAATGCCACCTGCTTAAGAGGTATTTTAGAATCAGTGAAGCAGATTTAGCCATAATGATTGCCATCTTTTTTATGCATGCAAACGACTACAATGAAATGAAAATGTCTTGTACAGTTTATAAAAAGAAAGGAGGTATTTTGATATGGTAGTAGCTGGTAATAGGGATGAGTCACTTTCCTATTACAGTGGGCAAGATGGACCTCTCAAGTCTCTCCACATGCCAAAAATGTATACCGTACATTTTTTTGTTAGGTTTGCTGCCTGATTCACATATACTACTTTGGAGTGGAGCTTTACTATAACTGTTGGTATAGTTTATATAATAATTGTTAATTGGTGGAGGTGTTGGAAAGAATGCAAAATTATAAAAGACAAGAGAAGGCGTGGCAGCTCTGTGACAACAAACTTATTCATATGAGAAATATCCAGAAAAGAAATTTGGAAAAAAATCAGACATGAATCCATCCCCCTGACCCCATTTTCATTATAATCTGGGTCTCTTCGGGTGCTTAGCTTGAGGTTTTGACATCAGATATAGATAATAGCATCATAGCCATGGCACTATTCCATAGTTAAAAAAAAAAATAAATATGAATCACTACTATGCTGAATTGATTATATCTTAGTTTATTCAGTATCTTGGGATTGGTCTTTATGTTTTCAGAAGGGTATTGCTTAAGGTTAGGACATGTTTATAGCACAGTGATTTGGTTTGATGGCCGTACAAAATTCTCTTATTAGTGAGATGAACATGAAATGGAAGGTGATGCTGGTGGTTATTATGCTAAGTGGCTTCACAAATGCGTTTTGTCATGCTGTTGCAAACATTGTACAGGACATTCTTTTAAATATATAAATACACAGTACTTGAAAGCAGCATATACCCATAAGAAGTGTTTTCATGTAAATGGGCGATTTCAAAATTTGGTCAGCACACCATAGCAGTAGTCCATGACCAAACTATCAGAATGGAGCACATATTGTAGACACTTTCTGCACAGGCACAGTTTATTTATTTATTTAAATACATGACCACCTTCACACTTACAGTAACTTTTAATGAGTTAGCCACTTCCTTCTGGAGGTGGAAAATTTCTGTAAGATTTTAAAAGATTTCCTGGTTCTGACCAGAAGCATCAAAGGAAGACTGAGATTCTTGGAGGGTGATTTGGCAGTAACACCTTTATCAGTAAGACGTGCATCATTTTCTTGTTTTCACGTACTTGCATAGAGTCTACTACTTCTAATGTTTGCTTATTGAATTAAAAAAAAAAAAATTATTCAGTTTCATCTAATATACTCAAAGACTGTGAACCAACAATTAGCTAAATGATCTGAGCAAGAGCTTCTGAGCAAGCAACTAACAAATGCAATGTCATTGTCACTGACATAAGTTATGTCCAGAGCTTAATAAATACACAAAAAAATGTGAAAGTTTTAGTTTAATCATCCATTTGAAGGTATTTTGTTACATTTTTTATTTTGCTCTTCTTCCTTTGTTAATTTTCCTGTTGCTGTGTTTTCTGTTAATTTTCTTCAGTTTCCCTAAATTCCAAGATGAATACACTATTGTACCATATTTACAACCAACATGATATGTATGCACATTTAGAGCTGCTGTCTTTTATATTTTTCCCTTTAAATTTCTGTATAGCGCACTTCAATGAATACAGGCTTATAGTCTTCAAAGATTGTAAGGAACTTGTTTGGATTATTTTGCATTTTGTGCACAATATGAAATCATTTTTGTGAAGTCATTACACTGCAGTCTTATTGTAACTTCTTCTGTACAGTTTATTCTTACAGTTGTCAGCATGTTGTTTATAACAGTGAACCCTTTGCAAATCACGTAGTTTTTAACATTTGTGACATGTGACATTGACATGCTGCCACTATTAAAAATATTGTGGCTTTACAGAATGCCTATTCTTTATTTATTAAAAGAAAAATTCCCCTCAAAAAGGGAAACTACAAACTTTTAATGGACTTTGAACTTTGTTTTCATTTTGACTTGATTTTGTGTAGGTATAGACTTTATGATATTTCTGAGTAATATTGATGACCACTGCTTTGTTTTGATAGTTTGTAAAGATGATTGTTTTTAACCTGTTTGCATGTTTGCCGCTATGAATTTAATGCTTAATATACATATTTACAAGTGTATTTTATTAACAGTGCTTATTTAAATAAATGTTTAAAATAAATATACAATTTAAAGAAAACCAATTTCAATGTTTAACATAAACACATCCTGAAAGTATTAAGTGTCTTTAATAATATAACAGAAAAAGAGCCAAGTGACATTGAAGAAGAGGAAAACAAAAACTTCAGTATGATGGACCATCATGCAGTGGTCCATGGTCACTCACAAGATGCAAAGTTGCAACTCTGAAGAACTGAGGCAGACTGGCTGTCAGTCCGTCTTCTATATATTAAGTACGTGCTGAAATTTATAATTGGGAGCAGACTGAGTGCCCATGAAATTCCCAGATTCCAACTATCTCTGATTAAACTTCCCATGGCCAGAATCATTTTAAAAACTGGCAAGCTATATATGCATTTTTGATAATATTATTTTTGTGCTTCCCTTGGTTTTATTTCTTTATTTGTTTCTTTTAGAATTGTGCTGTTATATAATGAGAACTCATATAATGTGTTACTTCAAAAAATTAGTTAAGGAAGACAAGCTAGCGCAATGTTAAATTAGACTATACAAAATTCTGGAGAGATTATTGGGTTCATTTTAGGCTTCTGCTTCTGGATATCATTACATAGATGGTCAGTTTCATCTACACCATACAGGAGAACCTGATGGTCACTTCCGACATTGGCATTTTAGGAAGAGGGCTATGAGAAGATTTTTTTTTCCTGTGCAGAATTCTTTTTTGTATATAAATGGGAGGTTAATTCCTTCTATTGACTTATTGTGTGACTCAAAATGAATTACTTAACCTGTGTGTATAATAACGGGCATCTGGAAGAAACAGTAGGGTAGGGTTAGAATAGGTATACTTTATTATCCTAGAAGTAAATTTGATTGCAGCAAAATAGTGCAAAAACAAAAGATATTGTTTCACAGATACAAGGGAAACACTAAAGACACAACATCTGAAAACTAGTGTTACCATACTTACACATATTCAAGGTAGGCCTAAGTACAAAGATTAATAATTCCTTTAAATGGTACACAAAATATTAATTCAGAATTTACCATTTAACAGCATCCCTACAAGCAACAGAATTTAAAACACTTTTGGCGCTGGGAATAAAAGAGTTGTTAAATCTGTTGCTCTTTACCCATGGGAGTCTTAATCTGCAGCCAGATGGTAAAAACTGAAACTTGGGGAAATGAGGAAAGCTACTGTTTGAGAGAATTGAGTTGGCCTTCTTTCTAACCTCTTTGTAATACACCTCAATGAAATAATTTTACTGCCATTTCTTAGAATGTTGTTAAGATACAGTAGTTCTTAATGCTGAGGTTGACGTACTAATATACAAAAGTAAATGTAACAACAGACATAAAATACATATAAAAAATGTCATTATGGTTTTGTACACTTTAAAGTTGAGTTTCCAAAGAAAGGAAAGCTGTGTCTGCCCCTTTCTTACAAATTTGTTCTGTATCAATGATTGTCCCCATATATGTGTAATGCTCTACCATCTCCACTGTTCCCCTTTAATTAAAGTTAAGACCATGTAAGGAGAAGAGCACTTGAGATGTATAACCATATACTTTGTCTTTGAAATTTTAGCTGTAAAAAGGAGCGATCTTGCCACTGGACAAATTCATCAACAAAAGGTGACAGAGTTGTCTGTCTTTGTGTGAACTTCTACAGTCATTTGTATATATGATAAACAAAGACGTGATTAGGCAGCAGCTTTGAAATGTACCGATAGATGTATTTAGGCTATCAGAAAAACAGCCATTAACACCAACTCTTTGTGTTATGTTGGTTAAAAAGTCCAGAATTCACCCCACTAACCTTAAGGTCCAAACAGAATTGATCAATCAGTTTATCAGCTAAAATGTGGGGCCAGATTGTACTAAAAGCTGATGAGAAATCTATAAACAGCAATCGTGCCTGGTTTTGGGATCGATCCAAATGTTTATGCAGTACATTGAGAAGTGTTACTGTGGCATCCTCCAGCCCCCTCTTTGCCCTGTATTCAGGTTGGGAAAGGTCCAGATTGCCCTGGGTTTATGTAGTTATTTCTTAACTAACTTCTGAATGGATTTCATGATATGAGAAGTTAAGGCCACTTAATGCTTTGGGCCATGTAGTTTTTGCTAATGGAATAACATTTGCCTGTTTCCATAGTCTCGGCAATTGCTTTAAATACAAAGACATCTCAAAGTATGGAGTGCAATATTGGAGGCAGCAGCTCTCCATAAGAGTGAAGCATATTCTCACTCATTCTGTTTGGATAGAGTCTTTTTTTGATTTTAGTTTGTTTAAGGACTCTTTTGACAGCTAGGGCTGACTCATAGCTCCATGTATTTTTTTGCTGATTCATTTCCAAATCAAAAAACTGTGCCTCAAATCTTGAATAGAATTTCTTGAATTTTTGAGCCAACTGATATTCGTTTTCTGCAGTGGGGTGGTGCCCTGCCCGGAATTTGTTCTTGCTTTGTGCTCTGTGTTGACTGGGATTGGCTCCAGCAGACCCCCTTGACCCTGTGTTCGGATATAGCAGCTTGGACAATGACTGACTGACTGATATTCGTCTTTAACTCCTGCCAATTCAATTTGATTATTGAATTTAATGTGAATGCCATGCATCATCTTCATGCCTTTTCACAATGAACCCAGGTTAGTCTGTTGTTCATTCTCAGTTCTGTCCTTATAGTTCAGCTTTGCCCACTTGACTTGACATTTACATCTTCTTCTGTAATCCTTTTTGGTTAGTTAATGTTCAATGTTTTAATGCAGTGTTTTTCTGGTTACCATTTCTTTTAAATCTCTGATAAAACATGCCTTGTTGTTAGGGAATATTTTGACTGATGTGATGGGAATTATGGTGTCCTCACAGAATTTTATGTAACTGCTTAATTTGTCTAATGTGTTACCACAGGACTGTTTCAACTCAGATCAGTTACTACATTCAAAACAGCCACGCAGGTGCTTAACAGAATCCTCATCGCAGACATTTATCCCTTTAATTTCCAGCTTTTCTGTTTTAAACATTGGTTTATAGATTGTAATAAGCTGAACACAGTATGATGAACCTGGTGGGGATTTTGATCTAGTCTCCTAAGCACCTTAGATGTTCCAGTAGTACCGTTAAAGCACTTTGTTTTAACAAGTCGGGCAAGTGATATATCGGTAAAAATGATGCAGTGTTTTGTTCAGTTAACAACGGTTAAGATCACCCAAAATAAAATTCAAAGAGTCGTGAGACAGCAGTTCAAGACTCTGTATCATTCTGGAGATAATTTTAGCGGCTTTGCTTCCCACTGTCTTCAGGTGAGTATAGATAAGTGTGATGAAAATTTGTGGAAGCTCTCTGTGCAAACAAATGAGGTAACAGGGAGACAGACAGAAGTTCTGCATCCTTCGTGTACACTTTTTCTCTAACCATCACCATTTTACACCATTATTTACAGTATATATAGGCAGTCGTGTGACTTACTGGTGAATGATAAGTCTCTGCCCAAACAAACTGGTGCACCAAATCAATTTTCAAGTGGTCATTGGAATTGTTTGCATTTAGCCAGGTTTCAGTAAGCACTCTAATGCAAACATTTCTGTAATCGGTCTGAAAGCATAGACACACTTGAAGTGTATCCACTTTGATTCAGAGAGAATGAACAGTTATAAGAATTGCTAAGGGAGGTTGCATTCCTCGCAGTTTTTTAGTTTTGACAAATTACTGAATTAAGGATAATTCTTACATTCACTGAAAAATCAGGTGGTAGATTTATGTGCTTAGTTGAGTTCCACTGAAACAGGTGTTCTCTGTTAAAGGTAATCCACAGAGGAGATTCCTCCTCTCTATAACCTTTTCTTTGAATATGTACAGCACGTTTCTTTCAACTTAATCTCTGCATGGTGTGGGGGACCCATTGGGGATATAAGAAATGCAGGGATGAGATCCATAAGACACTGTTTTTCTCAGAAATATTCAACAATTTTTTGTAGTTATAGGAAGGAGTAGAAACTTCCTGTGTCCAATTCAGCTGCTATCAAATGTTAATTTTCCCCGCAGGACAGACTGATAGAGTTTCAAGGATTCCTCATTTGGCTGGTATCATCTTACCGTAATATGGCAAGTGAATTTCAGTAGACATGAATAAAGGCAAGACGGCAGTGAAGACGTGAACTTTATTCATATGTGCATCTTCCGAATGCTCACACATCTTTTTTTTTTTTTGCCGCTGTTCTGTGTAGTTAGGTTCCAGTAAGTTATCTGTTTCAGTTTAAAACAACTTATTCTCAGTTTTCCTGGAAAAAATAATACATTTATGTGTTTTATGAGAGGGTAAAGTACAACAGCTTATTGAAGTCATTTACTTTCCCTTAATCACAAAAAAACAAAGGAAATAATCTTTCAGTTTGCCAGTTTTAATATCAACTTTAGTTTGTTTTCTACTGGAATATAAATAGTTTTTATGATCACATGATTGCTCAAAACACCCACAGGACCGACTGTGAACAATAACTTGTTTACAAGAAGCAATTATTGACCTTGCCAACACTTGTCAATTTAGGCATATTGAAGCAGATTTCATTCAATACAACACAGACATTCTTGTTATTCTGCATTGCAGTATAATAATTGGGTTGCATTTGTATACATCCAAAGCATATTTTAGTGGCTTGACATGGTCCTCGAACTATAAATCTCTGTAAAATCTCTTGTAAATTACCTTAGTTTCCCACGTCCCTTCTGGGAGAAAATGCCTGATATTTCATGTTTTGCCCAAGGTCACACAGTGAATCAGTGACTGAGATAGAAAGAGAACTAGTTTCATTAAGCACTCTATAGTGACACAGAGACTCCTAACTGTAAGCTGACAATAGCTTTGTTGCTTGAGAAATTAGGACAAGGCCACAGATAATGCAATCACAATCAGGTATTGTGATTTTTTTTAATATAAAAAACATTTAAAAAATATATTTTCTTGTATTTGTACATATTTTGGAGGTGATTTTGTAGATGAATGATGGTTATAGAAAAACCTACCAAGACATACCAAAAATTGAATAAATAACCCATTGGAATGAGTCATGCTGTTTTCAACTTATCTACAGGACCCTATTGAGGAATTTTTTTGCAGTCCTGTAATATATCTTGACATATAAAGATTAATGTTTTTTCATGGTGCTTCTGTAGTATGGTTGCACATAAACTTATTACATAAGAATATTATTTTAGTAAGTGTATCAAAAAAAGGATAAAATGTTAACAGCATAAATAGGTGTTCAATATGACTTATTTTATATACATTTCTGAATTAATTATACTTAGCTTAACTGTGTTTTACAACAGCTTAATTTTAATAGTAGGTCAAAGAACAGTAGTGTAAAACTTACAAGTCCATTTTTGGGTATAAGCAGTTGTTCTGGTATGTTTTTTTATAAATAGCTTTCCTATTTTTACCTGACATGTTGCACACTAAAACAGCCTTAAAACATCCTAATTGAACTCAACAAATGACAATGTGATCGAGTGAAATTGGAAGCATATACAGTAAAACCTTGATTATTCGTCAGAGGCTGGGACTGATGCCGTGATGGATAAGAAAAAAGATAGATAACGGGAACAGCAACTTTAAAAATGATATGTAGTAGATTAGTTTAGCGAAGAGTTATTTATTTACAAAACAAAACTATATTTACAAAATATAATGTAGTATTAAAAAAAATAAGTCATATAATATTGTAATGACCAGTATAATAAGCAAACATGACTTGGAGATACTGGAGTTTTCTACATTTTACTTGGAGTCTTTGTTCCGTAACAAATGGTGCCCTATCTTATACTCCATTATCTGGTTATGGAGCGCATCTTCAAAACAATAAAAGAAATCCAGTCAGTTTATCTTCTGCCACTTACGTTTCTTTTTTTTAACCGCAAACACTCCTGCTTATTGTCTCCCGATTCCCTACTCCAAACTTCCTTCCACCACACCTTCCTTTTTTTCCTGACTTCTTATGCCACTCACCTCCTAAGGGGCTTGTCCACCCCTTATAGAACAGAAGCCCTTCACCCAGTCTCATCACTCACACAGCATTCAAAGAATTTATAAACAAAAATTACAATACAAAAGTCCATTAACATTAACACAGAATAACATTATCATTAGTGGTTTCCATTTTCAACACGTTTTTCAGTTTTGTCGGCATCACACTTTATATCATTTACTGTTCTTCCTTCTCCCTAAATTGAGGTAGCACTTGAACTTTAATAATTTCAAATTTCTGTGACAATTCCAAAACCACATGCTTACGTTTACCAGCCATAACAATGTATAGTAGATTAATTATAACAAAAGAGAAAAGCTACAAAATGCTATTAAAACTGAAGGTACATAACTGACACTGTGATTTCAGAATGCGTTGTGACATGAGGTGCTGAGGAAGAACACTACGCACTAGCACGAGGGAGAGTTGTCCCAATGTGCAACACAGCTCGCAGCCTACCACACGCCAGTAGTAATAGGTAGTAATAATAATAATTAATAATAGTAATAATAATAGGTAATACTGTAATAGGTAGACATTGGCAAGCACAATATTTTTTTTCTTTGGCCCTGACAGTTAAGAGAGACTGACGTTAAACAAAGTGATGGATAATTGAGGTTTTATTGTATATTAAGTATTCTAAGATTTCAAAGCATAACTGCTAGTGTTTCAAGAGTACAAGCAGTTGTTTTACAGTATATTTCAGTTGTAATTCAATGCTAACAGAGAACCTTGTTGTAATAAATTTTACTGTCAAAGATAAACTTGAATCAATAATAATGTCACATCTAGTTATGGCAATTTAATTGCTCATGCCATATTTGCCTCATTTCTATATATCTCACTTGCTTGCAGTTCCAAAGCCAACACCCACATGGTAGTTTTCTCAGTATTCTATTTAAGAGGTCATTTTTGTTTTCTTTCTGTACTATCAAAGTTTAGTCTCTAAACGTTTTCAATATTGTATATCACAGTTATGAGAGCACTCTTTTTCAAGTGTATTATGGTACACTAGTACAGTACATATGCTTCATTGAAATAGTAATATTGCCCTACCTGCATGCTTTTTCTCTGCTAGTGAAATGAAAAGAAATTTAGCAAGGATGTGCAGGCCAGTACAGGCAAAAGATAGGTTGTGAAGAAACACATGCATGGATGGCCATCCCAGCAAGGATTGGTTCCATTTCCTTAGTTGTCCGAGAGACTGATGTGACAGAACAGTTGAGTGAGGCTCAGTCTCAGAAATATATGCCTCCCCAAACTGCTAGATGGGAGCATCTATGAACTTCTGGATCAATTCTGATAATGGCAAGGCATCATGGGACTATTAGTGCCATGAGCCAACCCTGCTGCGGTCCGTGGGTGCTAACAAAGGGTGCTACAAGGAGTTACTCTCTTTGCTTTAGGGTACTTCTGATTGACCAGGAAGTACTTCCGGGTCCAGGATAAAAGGAGCTCAACTTCATATCATTAAGCCAGGAGGAAGTGGATTCTAAAGGAGAAGAGAGAACAGAGAAGGATCATATACCACTGTGATTGTCTTGTAAGAAAAGGTGTTTGGAGAAATAACCTTTTATTTAAACCTGTACCTGTGTGTGTTATTTGTGTCTGGGGTTTGGGGCTCAGAGGTGTTGAGTTAGTTTTATAGATAAATAGTTTTATAGATAATGTTTTGATATGGGGCCAGGTTTAATTTATGCAGGAAAAACAAAAGAAAAATTATGATTTTGTGATATATATGTAAGCCATGAGGGAATGGAATGAAAGTCCACAAATGAAATACTGATTATTATTATTTTAATAGTTCATGAAGAGACACTGTTGTTGAAAGTATGGTATGGAGAGTGAGAAAATTAATGAGGATGGTGTGTTTGAGTGAGTAAAAATGATTAGTAACATTTACTGTTTGTTATCCGTAGACATTCATTAAAGTCCATAATATGATGAGGCAATTTTGTTTTTAGGCTCTGGTGCCAGTTCTGAGTTGTGATTTATAACGATTTTAAATCAGCAGTGAAGTATTTTTTCATTTTTGTAACATACCAAATGCTGAACATGAGCAGTAAGTAAGGAAGCCTGCAGAAATCTCTGTGTAACCCCTCACCATCTTTGCACCATGTTCACCATACAGCTGCAGATACTTTCTACTGTATAGTTCAAATGCTGGAGCACCTTTCCAGTTTGATTTTTCCTCTGAGCTCCATGCTGTTGAAAGAACAGGCATAGGCACTATATATTTTCCAGTGGAATATCATATAAAGTATTAGTATTTATGTGCTGTGGGAATACTTATTGTACAGCATGTGTGTAAAGATAAGATAAACAGAGCCCAGAACTACAACATGAGGATGTACAGTGCACATAATAGTTTAACAGCTGCTGTCTTCCAAATCAGTTTGGATGTGTTATGTTTTGACCAGGAATCCTCCAATGACTGTAGTTCAATTAGGACTAATGTCTGTTTTGTTCAATTTTGATGGTTATTTACTTAGTTGCTGTGTATCTGTGTAGCCTTTGTTAAGTGCCTTGTGTTTTGTGGGTGGTTCCCTAAGATGGCAGATCCACCTGCCCATCACTGCCAGGGACTGCCCTCAGCCCTATAAAAGCAACGTTTTGTCACAGTTCCTGACACTTCATTTGAATGCGTAGAGAGGTGGTATGTATTTTTTTTTCACCTCTTGTTGTATATATTGTGTTTTCCAGATTTTTGAACATTTTTGTTAAGAAATCTTTTATTTTATTCTGTGTTAGTAGCTGTGTTCTTTTTTTTTGCTGGGATTTCTCTCTCTAGTGGGCACTGTTGGGGACTTGCATTCTTGGGAACTGTCAAGCGTCACAACAGTTCTTTTGTGGGAAAGACAATGGTGTAGAGGTTAGCTAATTGCCTCAATGATTCAGTGTCCTGGATTGCAGACCTGAATCCAGTCAATGCCCGTGTGGAGTGTTCTTTTTCTTTTTTATTTATATAGGTTTCTGTCTAGTTACTCTAGTTAGCTCTATTGAAGATCACATGAACCTGGACAGCCAATGGTAACATGAGTACCCTCCTCTGGGAATCGCCTTCCTTTTTGCCAATTTTTACCAACACCTTTTCATCAGACCTAACAATATCAAAATGCTAAACTTGCATGGATTATGACACTCCTGGTCACTTGTGCAGTTTCACAAAGCAGGTTCAAACACTAGTGTCTGTACTGGTGGATCCCAGTATGCAAATTAATTCTTGGAAAATGTGCATTTGGAAATTTGGCTAGGACTGACATATTGGCAGTCAGTCACTTTATCTTTGAAATTTATTTTGTGACCCTGTTGATCTGTCCCTGAAATAAGACTGATATGATTATTTGTGAGTGGAAGAGATTAATATTGGTAGGCGAGGTGACATTGTAGCAAAATCAAGACAGGGATCAGGATTATAGAAGTGATAAATGTTTATCTAAATTGAAACGGCAAAACTAACTCAAACTCAATAGAAGGCTCAAAGAAAGACATTATCCTGTGATTCTTTTATCTATTTCAGGCTCTAGAAAAACCTGTTTTCAATTTTTTTAAACTTATCTTCAGAAACATTTTTATTTAAAAGCAAATTTCAAGGTACCATGGATTAAAACAAAATACATGTAAAATATACACTAATAATTACAATAGTAATGCATAAGAAATACATCCATCCATTATCCAACCAGCTATATGATAACTACAGGGTCATGGGGGTCTGCTGGAGCCAATCCCAGCCAACACAGGGTGCAAGGCAGGAAACAAACTCTGGAGAGGGTGCCTGCCCACCGCAGGGCACACACACCAAGCACACTTTGTAAACGCCAATACACCTTACCTGCATGTCTTTGGACTGTGGGAGGAAACCGGAGTGACTGGAGGAAACCCACGCAGACATGGGGAGAACATGCAAACTCCATGCAGGGAGGACCCGGGAAGCGAACCCAGGTCTCCAGCAGCGTTACCGACTGTACCACCCCTAAGAAATACATACACATACATACATATTTCCAAACCTACACATAGAGATAACAGAAAAATGACCATAAAATATATGTGACGAAGCCACGAAATTACCATAATAAATATAACAATTAAGTCAATGAAGATACTTGCTTAAAAAGACAAGTTTTAGTTGTACCTTAAATGAAGTTACAGCTTTAGATGACCACAAGCTAAAAGGCAAAGCATTCCAGAGCAACACAAATGCTCAATCAGCCATGGTGGAGGAACAAAAATAAGATTGGACTTGCAGGACAAAGGAATGACTTATATAAATGTATGGCTGTATGACTTCTCTTTAAACAGTTTTGACAAGCCTACATCTAAATATGAAGGCTGCCATGCTGTTGTACACCCTCCAGAGGCGGCCTTAAGGGTGTACGGGGACTCAGGCTGACCAAACCCACATGGGCCGGTTACATCAAATGCTGTTACTGGTATGTGTGGACTGTATAAACTTGCAAGCAAATTTAATAAAACTAATGTTAACATACACCAGATTTTCTCATTACAGTATTCAGGTAAATTTTTGCAAAATAAAACTTGAACTTCTAAAAAGTACTCAAGTTGCAAGTATACTCTGAGTCTCAATATGCAGGATGTCATAGTCATAACTCACGTTAATGTCATGTCATCTAGTTATCATTAGCGATATATGTTTTTGTGCATTAATTTTTTGACATGTTTATGGCCTACAAATAAAACGTGAGTTTAAGTGTTTTGACAGGAAGTGTGAAATTAACATAGAGGTATCATCATGAAATCTCTTTTGGTTTCCAGGTTCAGAGAGGAAAATCCACTTTTTAAGCCTTCCAATTGGAAAAGTCGTTGATGACATCTTCGTTGACTAATCTGGATGCAGTGTCCTTTTCAATAGATAGGAGAAGCCAACCCAGCAACTAATGGGCTATACCTGTTTTAGGAAGGGATTTTACTGGTGTAAAAATGAATGTTGCTGCATCCACCACATGACGGTATTTTAAAAAGGTTCCTCTTAGAAGCATCTCAAATATATATACAGTGCATTTGGAAAGTGTTCACAGTGCATCACTTTTTCCACATTTTGTTATGTTACAGCCTTATTCCAAAATGGATTAAATTCATTTTTTTCATCAGAATTCTACACACAACATCCGATAATGACAATGTGAAAAAAGTTTACTTGAGTGTATTATCGTGGTATTTTCCCTCCACTTGCCCTTTTACCTGTTTCCTCAAGGGTAAGGGTTCTCGTCAAGTTCGTTATCGGGTTGGTCTACTGTTGCACTTTAAGATGAACACACACACACACAGATAAACACACACACAGACCCTAACCACAACAGTGCTCCATGAATGACACACACGCGCTGATTAACCCCTAGCACTTTGAACCACACAAGTGCTATAGGAATAACAGCCTGTCATTCAGCACTTCAAGAGACTTACTTATTTTCGGCACGAACAACAATACGATGTTTTAGTGATATCTCAGACCTAAATATTACTTTTGGTCTACAAGAATACATTTAAACATACAAAGACTCAGCACTCTTGACTATAGGCCATTCATCAGCCAAGAATACCTTCTTTATCGTATCTGTCCCTTCTGTTGAGTATAGCGCTCTTCACTCTCAGCCATATAAACCTCGCAGCACAGAAATAATGGCAAAAATCCGGCTGTCACCAGGTGCTCAAAGAAATCTAACTTATTACTTCAATCACTCTAGACATTAAGACAAAGCATTGAAAGTTAAAAGCAGCATGGTATTTATTACAAGAATAATAATAATACCACAAGAACAAAGAATACTAGAAAATAGGTGCTGATAGGAAAGTCTGAATATATATAGTCTTTAGAAAAAGCTTACGAAAAAGTTACAGATGACAAGGATGAATGTCCCAGGGAGGCGTTTGATTTAGCAGTCGGTGTTCATGATGCCTTTCTGACGACCAGGGCCGTCTTCGTCCGTTCCTCTTCTTCTCTCTTCTTCTCCCTTTGCTTCTCTTTCTTCTCCCTTTTCTTCTCTCTCTTCTTTCCAAACCAAGGCATATTTATTATGAAATGTCAAGCCTTGGTTTCACAACACATGCACCTGATTGGCTGGCTGTCCAAATGATTGATGAATTAATTCACTGTCTGTTTTCCCACACAACAAAACCTTTGATGTACTCGGAGAAATACTAGTTCTTCCTGTCCTAAGCCATAAAGCAAATTGTTGTTCCAGATGTCCATCCATCAATAGCCTAAGGTATCAACTCAGCATCCTTTCCCAGGCTATAAAACCAAATTAGCATGAAGCTATGAACAAGTGTTATAAAAGTAAGGTGTAAGGGAAGAAAACCTGCTTTAATTTGTTAATTTCATCTGTTGTCTTGTCTTGAACAAAATATAATGGAAACCAAAATGTACAGATTTTATACACCATAACACTTGAGGTTTTTAGCAAATTTATTAAAAATGAAAAACTGAGAAATCACATGTACATAAGTATTCAAAGCCTTTGATCAATACTTTGTCGATGCACCTTTGGAAGCAATTACAGCCTCAAGTCTTTTTGAATATGATGCCATAAGCTTGGCACACCTATCCTTGGCCAGTTTCACCCATTCCTCTTTGCAGCACCTCTCAAGCTTCATCAGGTTGGATGGGAAGCGTTGGTGCACAGCCATTTTAAGATCTCTCCAGAGATGTTCAATCGGATTCAAGTCTGGGCTCTGGCTGGGCCACTCAAAGACATTCACAGAGTTGTCCTGAAGCCACTCCTTTGATATCTTGGCAGTGTGCTTTGGGTCGTTGTCATGCTGAAGCATGAACCGTCGCCCCAGTCTGAGGTCAAGAGCGCTCTGGAGCAGGTTTTCATCCAGTATGTCTCTGTACATTGCTGCAGTCATCTTTCCCTTCATCCTGACTAGTCTCTCAGTTCCTGCTGCTGAAAAACATCCCCGCAGCATGATGCTGCCACCACCATGCTTCACTGTAGGGATGGTATTGGCCTGGTGATGAGCGGTGCCTGGTTTCCTTCAAACGTGACGCCTGGCATTCACACCAAAGAGTCCAATCTTTGTCTCATTAGACCAGAGAATTTTGTTTCTCATGGTCTGAGAGTACTTCAGGTGCCTTTTGGCAAACTCCAGGCGGACGGCCATGTGCCTTTTTCTAAGGAGTGGCTTCCGTCTGGCCACTCTACCATACAGGCTTGATTGGTGGATTGCTGCAGAGATGGTTGTCCTTCTGGAAGGTTCTCCTCTCTCCACAGAGGACCTCTGGAGCTCTGATAGAGTGACCATCGGGTTCTTGGTCACCTCCCTGACTAAGACCCTTCTCCCCTGATCGCTCAGTTTAGATGGCCGGCCAGCTCTAGGAAGAGTCCTGGTGGTTTTGAAGTTCTTCCATTTACAGATGATGGAGGCCACAGTGCTCATTGGGACCTTCAAAGCAGCAGAATTTTTTCTGTAACCTTTCCCAGATTTGTGCCTCGAGACAATAATGTCTCGGAGGTCTACAGACAATTCCTTTGACTTCATGCTTGGTTTGTGCTCTGACATTAACTGTCAACTGTGGGACCTTATAAAGACAGGTGTGTGCCTTTCCAAATCATGTCCAATCAACTGAATTTACCACAGGTGGACTCCAATTAAGCTACAGAAATATCTCAGGGATGATCAGGAGAAACAGGATGCACCTGAGCTCAATTTTGAGCTTCATGACAAAGGCTGTGAATACTTATGTACATTTGCTTTTTCAATTTTTTTATTTTTAATACATTTGCAAAAATCTCAAGTAAACTTTTTTCATGTTGTCATTATGGGGTGTTGTGTATAGAATTCTGAGGAAAAAATCGAATTTAATCCATTTTGGAATAAGGCTGTAACATAACAAAATGTGGAAAAAGTGATGCGCTGTGAATACTTTCCAGATGCACTGTATATATATATAAACTAGCAGAAGTAGTGTGTTAAAGAAGTCATGAAAAAAAAAAGGAAAAATTTTAAAAATAACGTAACTTGATTGTTAATGTAATTGTTTTGTCATTGATATGAGTGTTGTTGTCATATCTATATATATTATATATATATATATATATATATATATATATATATATATATATATTTATATCAAAATACCTAAACTTGGCAGCAGAGAAGTAAAAAGAAAAGGAAACATTTTAATAATACGTAACATGATTGACAATGTAATTGTTTTGTCATTGTCATGAGTGTTGCTGGCATATATATATATATATATATATATATATATATATATATATATATATATATACACAGACACACACATATATAAACATATATATACACATCATATATATATATATATATATATATACATATATATATACATACATATATGCATATACAAATATAGACATATATACAGTACATATACATATATACACAGTTATATATATATATATATATATATATATATATATATACACATATACATATATATATAGCAAAATACCCACGCTTCACATGCGGAGAAGTAGTGTGTTAAAGAAGCAATGAAAAAGAAAAGGAAACATTTTGAAAATAACGTAACATTATTGTCAATGTAATTGTTTTGTCACTGTTGTGAGTGATGAGTGTTACTGTCATATATACTGTATATATATATATATATACACACACACATATAAACATATATATACATATCCATACATATATACATATACACATATATATATACACACAGTGCGGACATGGCAATTTATTGCCCTAGCCACATCAGCAGTCCTCATGCCTCCCTGCAGCATGCCTAATGCACGTTCACACAGATAAGCAGGGACCCTGGGCATCTTTCTTTGGGTGTTTTTCACAGTCGGTAGACAAGTCTCTTTAGTGTCCTGCATTTTTAGAACTGTGACCTTAAATGCTTACTTTCTGTAAGCTGTTAAGGTCTTAACGACCATTCCACAGGTGCATGTTAATTAATTGATTATGGTTAATTGAACATGCATGGAAAACATTGTTTAAACCCTTTACAATGAAGATCTGTAAAGTTATTTGGATTTTTAAAACATTATTGTTGAAATACACAGTCCTGAAAAAGGGACGTTTCTTTTTTTGCTGAGTTATATATCTACATGTACACACATACATATACATACACACACATATATACACACAAATACATATATATACACACACACACATATATATATAAACATATATATACACACATATCTACCGTAAAAGATACAACAGGAGACAACAAAAAGGTTTGGGGTTTTCCGGCCCGTATATTGTCGACACTCCACAATATGAAAAATAGGGTCAAAAATAAACTGCTCAAAAAAATTAAAGGAACGCTTTGAAAACACATCAGATCTCAATGGGAAAAAGAAATCCTCCTGGATATCTATACTGATATAGACTGGGTAATGTGTTAGGAACGAAAGGATGCCACATCGTTTGATGGAAATGAAAATGATCAACCTACAGAGCCCTGAATTCAAAGACGCCCCAAAAATCAGAATGAAAAAATTATGTGGCAGGCTAGTCCATTTTGCCAAAATTTAATTTCAGCAACTCAAAATTGTACGCAGCACTTTGTATGGCCCCTGTGTTCTTGTATACATGCCTGACAACATCGGTGCATGCTTCTAATGAGATGACAGATGGTGTTGTGGGGGATCTCCTCCCAGATCTGGACCAGGGCATCACTGAGCTCCTAAACAGTCTGAGGTGCAACCTGGTGGCATTGGATGGACCAAAACATAATGTCCCAGAGGTGTTCTATTGGATTTAGGTCAGGAAAGTGTGGTGGCCAGTCAATGGTATCAATTTCTTCATCCTCCAGGAACTGCCTGCATACTCTCACCACATGAGGCCAGGAATTGTCGTGCACCAGGAGCCACTGTACCAGCATAGGGTCTGACAATGGGTCCAAGGATTTCATCCTGATACCTAATGGCAGCCAAGGTGCCTTTGTCAAGTCTGTAGCGGTCTGTGTGACCCTCCATGGATATGCCTCCCCAGACAATCATTAACCCACCACCAAACTGCTCATGCTGAATGATGTTACAGGCAGCATAATGTTCTCCATGGCTTCTCCAGACCCTTTCACTTCTGTCACATGCTCAGGGTGAACCTGCTCTCATCTGTAAAAAGCACAGGGCACCAGTGGTGCATCTGCCAATTCTGGTATTCTATGGTGAATGCCAATCGAGCTGCATGCTGCTGGGCAGTGAGCTCAGGGCCCATTAGAGGACATGGGGCCCTTGGGTCACCCTCATGAAGTCTTTCTGGTTGTTTGGTCAGAGACATTCACACCAGTGGCCTGCTGGAGGTCATTTTGTAGGGCTCTGGCAGTGCTCATCCTGTTCCTCCTTGCCCAAAGGAGCAGATACTGGTCCTGCTGATGGGTTATGGACCTTCTATGGCCCTCTCCAGCTCTCCTAGAGTAACTGCTTGTCTCCTAGAATCTCCTCCATGCCCTTGAGACTGTGCAGGGAGACACAGCAAACCTTCTGGCAATGACACGTATTGATGTGCCATCCTGGAGAAGTTGAACTACCTGTGCAACCTCTGTAGGGTCCAGGTATCGCCTCATGCTACCAGTAGTGACACTGACTGTAGCCAAATGCAAAACTAGTGAAGAAACAGTCAGAAAAGATGAGGAGGTAAAAATGTCAGTGGCCTCCACCTGTTAAACCATTCCTGTTTTGGGGGCCATCTCATTGTTGCCCCTCTAGTGCATCTGTTGTTAATTTCATTAACACCACAGCAGCTGAAACTGATTAACAACCCCCTCTGCTACTTAACTGACCAGATTAATATCCCATAAGTTTCATTGACTTTATGCTATACTTTGATTAAAAAGTGTTCCTTTAATTCTTTTGAGCAGTATATAAACAAAACACTTGTTCATATGCGCGACGCCGAACCATGGCGTCGGCGGCCATTTTATGGAGGAGGAGCCGGAAGTGGAGGAATGCTGGGAAGGAACCGTGAGGGAGGATGGGATCGATGACGTCAGGAAAGATGGCGGAGGAAGGGCGGAAGTAAGCGCAGTGCGGGCAAACCTGGCTTATGGTGGCGGAGCGTCTTTTTTCCTGCAAGAAAGCATAGGGAGAAAGTTAGTACCCCGCCATTCCCTGCCAGCGAATGTCTTTCCAGGTGTGTCAAGATCCTTCCGCGGTCTCCTACTCGCGCATGCGTGACACAATCCCCCCCTTAGCCCAAGACCATCAGGTCAGGAGATCGTGGATACGAGAGAGGGCATCGGCGTTGGCCTGAAGGGTGCCCCGACGATAAGTGACGGTGAAATTATAGGGTTGTAAATCCAGAAACCACCTGGTGACCCGCGGATTCTTTATGTAGGGAAATCCACTGAAGTGCAGCGTGATCAGTCACCAGAGTGAATTCGCGACCCAGCAGGTAATAACGGAGATGGGTCACCGCCCACTTAATGGCCAAGGCCTCCCTCTCCACCGCCACATACCGGGTCTCCCGGTCCATCAGTTTCCGGCTCAGGTACATTACGGGGTGCTCGACACCGTCGACGCTTTGGCTTAACACGCCCAGGCCTGTGTCTGAAGCGTCGGTCTGGAGAATAAACGGGAGCCTAAAATCGGGCGTCCTCAATACAGGTGCCGACGTTAGGGCCTTCTTCAAGTCGCTGAATGCGTGTTCCGCCTTATCGTTCCACACCACTTATAAGGGAGCACCCTTCTTTGTTAAGTTGGTCAAGGGTGCTGCTCTTTCGGAGAAACGGGGCACGAGCCGGCGGTAGTACCCCGCTAACCCCAAGAAAGCCTGCACCTACCTCTTGGTATTCAGACGGGTTGGTCTCGCTCTCTGGGCTTCTGCCAGCCGGGCCTTCATAGCCTCCAACTCCCGGGTGGTAGCGGCTTGCGCTTGCTGCAGGGCTTGGAGTTGGGCATTCATTCCCTGCAGCACGGTGTTAAGGTCCTGTCCCTCTGTCATTTCTGGGGATCCTCGATCCTGTCGACTACGCCAGTGTAAAAGATACAGCAGGAGACAACAAAAAGGTTTGGGGTTTTCCGGCCCCGTATATTGTCGACACTCCACAATATGAAAAATAGGGTCAAAAATATAAACAAAACACTTGTTCATATGTGCGACGCCGAACCATGGTGTCGGCGGCCATTTTATGGAGGAGGAGCCGGAAGTGGAGGAATGCTGGGAAGGAAATGTGAGGGAGGATGGTATCGATGATGTCAGGAAATATGGCGGAGGAAGGGTGGAAGTAAGCGCAGTGCGGGCAAACCCAGCTTATGGTGGCAGAGCGTCTTTTTTTCCTGCAAGAAAGCATAGGGAGAAAGTTACTACCCCGCCATTCCCTGCCGGCGAATGTCTTCCCAGGTGTGTCAAGATCCTTCCACGGTCTCCAACTCGCGCGTGCGTGACACTACATATATACATATACACACACACACACATAGATATATATATATATATATATATATATATACATATATACAGTCTTTGGGGTGCGAGCAACTGTTGCTGGGGGTGGCAGAATCCATGAAGGAAGAAAAATGAAAAACATTATTTGTATAAAATCTTAATTTATTTATCCATTCCTAAATAATTAAATCAACAGGCTATTTCGTATCAGTGCAATACTCTGTTTGTTAAAACGGATGACTCCCGCTCTTACGTGCAAGTCTGCCTGGATATTATGAACTATCGTATCTGTTCAAGTTCTATTTAAATTTTAAATAGAAGGAATTTTTATTTAGTCGACAGAATATTATTCCAGAATAAATTAACTCAAGCCTTAAATAACTTATAATATTTTGCTCTCCATAAAATATATCCTGTCTAAACAACTCAAAATTATTTTTGTTCTTCAAAGTCACCAAAGCGCCATGCGAACTCAGTGCGCAGTGCGCTGTTTATCAGCAAAATGCGTATTTGGGAACACCGTAGTGCCGACTTCAACATTACTTGGCAATAGGTAAAGTGGGGCAAGTTGCACTGGTGCATTTGTGTCTCCCATAAAAGTAGCTTCACTTAAAATCACTTTGTGATTTTGCACGGGTAAAAACGTCTGCTGAAGTGTCAGATTCTTCTTTAATTCTTCTGCTTTCTGTATCTTGTGCATTGCATTCAGGTCTTTCAGGTTATCTTGATGTTTTGTCTCATAGTGCCGTCTTAGATTAAATTCTGTAATTACAGCCACATTAGCTCCACAAATGAGACACACGGGTTTACCGGCAATGTCAGTAAACATATACTCAGCCTCCCATCGGTTTTAAAGGCTCTAATGTTCAGAAAACCACCTGGTGACCCGCTGGATTCTTGTATGCTAGCGAAATAACTTGCATGCATCATAAGCTAGACTTGATTAACGCGTAGAGTGAATTCGCTGAGCTGAAGCGGTTCATTATGGGATCTGTAGTTTATTGGGTCACCACCACTTCATATGGCCAAGGCCATTAATAACAACAATATATAATGATCTCGGTCGGATATAATTACGCCAGGGCGGTATATGGCCTGGGGCTTGAGTTTGACACCATATGGACTAAATAGAACTTGAAAAGATATATTTTTTCAAATGTGATCGTGCAATTCAGGCCGAGTTGACGCTGACTACAGTACATCGGCCTGCGTGAATAATTGTGAGTTTAAATCTGTGCGCCTCAATACAGGTTACCCTCCCTCACTCTTACTTTTTACCGCTGAATCGTGTGAATACACTGCCTATAGCTTTACCAAAACCATCATTGATCGCAGAATAGAGCATCCTTCTTTGTTAAGTTGGTCAATTGGTGCTGTCTTTCTGGAGAAACGGGGCATATAGGCTAATAAAAGGTAGCCCTCACCACCAAGAAAGCCTGCACCTACCTCTTGGTATTCAGGCGGGTTGGTCTCGCTCTGGGCTTCTGCCAGCCGGGCCTTCATAGCCTCCAACTCTACGGGTGGTAGCGGCTTTTTGCTGCAGGGCTTGGAGTTGGGCATTCATTCCCTGCAGCACGGTGTTAAGGTCCTGTCCCTCTGTCATTTCTGGGATCCTCGATCCTGTCGACTACGCCAGTGTAAAAGATAAGCAGGAGACAACAAAAGGTTTGGGGTTTCATGAGTTCAGATATTGTCGACACTCCACAATATGAAAAATAGGGTCAAAATATAAACAAAACACTTGTTCATATGTGCCCACCCAACCATGGTGTCAGCGGCCATTTTATGGAGGAGGAGCCCGGGAAGTGGAGGAATGCTGGGAAGGAAATGTGAGGGAGGATGGTATCGATGATGTCAGGAAATATGGCGGAGGAAGGGTGGAACTGCGTAAAAGGCAAACCCAGCTTATGGTGGCACGAGATTTTTTCCTGCAAGAAAGCATAGGGAGAAAGTTACTACCCGCCAGTGAACTGCGCGAATGTCTTCCCAGGTGTGTCAAGATCCTTCCACGGTCTCCAACTGAAAAGGCAGCAAACATATGAAGCGTCTGATAAGCATACATATATACACACACACACACATAGATATATATATATATATATATATATATACCCATGCATATATACAGTCTTAAAGAAGTCAGAGCAACTGTTGCTGGGGTGGCAGAATCCATGAAGGAAGAAAATGACAAAACATTATTTGTATAAAATCTTAATTTATTTATCCATTCCTAAATAATTAAATCAACAGGCTATTTCAGATCAGTGCAATACTCTGTGTTACTCACAAAGCGGATGACTGCTCTTACGTGCAAGTCTGCCTGGATATTATGAACTATCGTATCTGTTCAAGTTCTATTTAAATTTTAAATAGAAGGAATTTTTATTTAGTCGACAGAATATTATTCCAGAATAAATTAACTCAAGCCTTAAATAACTTATAATATTTTGCTCTCCATAAAAATATATCCTGTCTAAATTATACAAGTTAGAAATAAAGTAAACGTTAAAAGAACAAATATTCAAATTTAAAAAATAAACTTACATTTTAAATATCCCAAAAGATTTCATATCCGGCCCGACGTGTAATTATATCCGGCCCGCAAGATCATTTTATATACTGTATTATTGTTATTAATGGCCCGGGTATATGAAGCGCTGGTAACACAATAAACTACAGATCCCATAATGCAGCGCTTCAGCTGCCTTGCTGAACACTTACCGTTAATCAAGTCCACCTTATGATGCTGCAAGTTATTGCGAAGCTAGAGTTATTGCGCACTGAGTTTGCACGGCGCTTTGGTGACTTTGAAAAACAAAAAAAGTCCGTCTACATGCGGCTCGAACCTTGTGCATGTTTGGTAGCACATATCTGTGTGAGAAGCTCTTCTCAGTGATAAAGACTAACAAAACAGCACACAGGAGTCGCCTCACTGATGAGCACCTGCAATCCATCCCGAGAATCTCCACAACACAGAACCTCACACCAAACAGAAACGAACTTGTGGCCAAAAAAAGATGCCAGGCGTCCAGCTCTAAAATGACATATGAGCAAAGACAACTGAATGATTTGATTTGTTATTGCACGTAAGAGCGGAGTCAACCGTTTTAACAAACAGCGTATTGCACTGATACTGAAATAGCTGTGTGTGTATATATGTAGATATGTATGTATATGTATATATATGTTTATATATGTGTGTGTGATGTATGTATATATATATATATATGTATTTGTGTGTATATATGTGTGTGTATGTATGTATGTGTGTGTATATATGTGTGTGTATATATGTAGATATATATATGTATGTATATATGTGTATATATATATATATATATATATATATATATATATATATATATATGACAACAACACTCATCACTCACAACAGTGACAAAACAATTACATTGACAATCAGGTTACGTTATTTTCAAAATGTTTCCTTTTCTTTTCATTGCTTCTTTAACACACTACTTCTCATTTCTTGAGCGCTTGGTATTTTGCTAGTATATATATATAATATAAATAGATAGATATGACAACAACACTCATATCAATGACAAAACAATTACATTAACAATCATCTTACGTTATTTTTAAAATGTTTGCTTTTCTTTTTCATAACTTCTTTAACACACTACTTCTCCGCTGACGCGATGGGTATTCTGCTAGTATATATATATATATATATATATATATATATATATGACAGCAACACTCATCACTCACAACAGTGACAAAACAATTACATTGACAATCATGTTACGTTATTTTCAAAATGTTTCCTTTTCTTTTTCATTGCTTCTTCAACACACTACTTCTCCGCTGCGAAGCGCGGGTATTTTGCTAGTTTTTTCATACGTCTCAAACCAAGAGGATGCGAGGCTAAAATGAATTGGGAAGCACGCGTACATACTCAGTGCATCCCTTCTCGGGAATCGAACCTCAGATGCCGGCGCTAGAGGCGAAGCCTCTACTATTGCACCACAGCGTGTGGTTTGTCTATTTGAACGTAGCAGTGTAATTCCGTTTTTGTTCAGCACTCTTTGGAACTGTTGCTTTTTGTCTGCGCACTGCGTCAGTTCACGTGAGCCACTGAATATGGTTTTATATTTCACTTGCTCGCTTCTAATTGTTTCGCTGCCTTCTTAATTATATTATGTATGTTTTCTTCCGTGGTTTTTGGAGCTCTTCCTAGTTTTCTACGTACTGCGTGATTATGTGGGGAGAGTGATGATGTCACACGAAACTCCGTCCCCACGACTTTCGAGCTCAACTCCATTACAGTAAATGGAGAAAAATATCTTCTAGTTATGACCATTACGCGTAGAATTTCGAAATGAAACCTGCCCAACTTTTGTAAGTAAGCTGTAAGGAATGAGCCTGCCAAATTTCAGCCTTCTACCTACATGGGAAGTTGAAAAATTAGTGATGAGTCAGTGAGTGAGTCATTCAGTCAGTGAGGACTTTGCCTTTTATTAGTATATATATATATATATATATATATATATATATACATATATATATATATATATATATATTAGAGGATATATCTTGACAAATCTGCTCAAACAGGACACATGGACCTCAAAAAGGGGCCCCCTTAGGAGCGGGGCCTGGGGCAGTCGCCCCACTTGCCACCACCCAAACGCCGCTCTTGATGCCCACACATAAACACTCCTGCCAGGCAATAACAGTCACATCCCCAGTAGCAGCTGCAACATACAAGAAAAAACATGGAGTTACTGAGAGAAGACTCTCAACAAACAAAGTACAAAGAAAAAGTTAGTTTCCAGACAAATACCTACCAAGAAATAAGAATATTAACAGAACAAAGAAATTAATTATTGACAAAATACAACAGTACCTTTATAGGCAAACCTGTGAAAACTCATAATGATATATTTGAGCAGATTGTCACTGTCAAGTGCCTGTAATTGATTAGCAATGACTGTCTTTGAATTGAGGTTCACAAAACTAAATATATAGGAAGAAGAATAACAAAAGGAAAAATTCCATATCTATTTAAACACAATATTTACAATGTTTGTAAAGTATTTAATTTTTGTGGTCTAAGTAAATTGTACAATGTATTTAGTGCTGAAATTGCTTCACTTATGACTTAGAACTTCATGTTTTCCTTTATATGTTGATTTTTGATTATTGTTGATTGTTGATAACTTTATGTGTTTGAGTTTGCATGCCAGCCTTTCTTTAATAAGGTATTCTGTCTGATACCTGCCTGGATGTTAAGAAAATTGGTGAAGAAGCTCATAAGAAGCATAGTGTTTGTTAAATCATGAATATCTTTGCAATGAATGGTGCAGCTTGATCATTTTCCGTGAATAAGATTATTAGAGAAAGCAGGTTTTGCAGTTACCCTTATTTTTCATAAAGTATAACATGTCAAGGTGGTACCAGTCTCTTCTTCTGCCACCCACAGTGACAGCAAGTATTTGGTGAAATAAGTTCCTGAAACAGAAGCTGCCTTTCATTTTTTAAACCCCTGATTTTATTGACTTCTCATTTACAGATTTCTGCTTTTCCAAGGTGGATTAAAACACCCCTGCAGTGTAAATTCTGCTTTCCTGTAAATTTTTGGGAAATACTTGGACATAATTCAGAGAATTTAATGCATACACCTTATCTGTGAATTTCTATATACAGTACATGTTAAACAAGCCGTATCTGCTAGTATTGTTTCTCTTCAGCAGAAAAGGTTCAGCTCTAGATCAGTTTGTCCTAAATAAGTTTAGGTAATTAGCTGTGAGATGTATCTCTATTTGCTCATTGAAAATATATACTTTTTAAGTATAATTTTAGTAAAAATGATATAAGTAGGAAGCAAAATTAGAATAAAAATGATCACCTATGGTATCAAAGGTATAACAATAAAAGTGTATATTATCAGTTTAGTGTTACTTGGTATAGTGGTGAATGGAGTTTGCAACAGGCCACAAAATTGTGATGTTCTGAGAAGAATTATATTGTTGAATAAAATAAGATGCATGTGTAGTTAAGAAGATGTAGTGATCATGGGGGATGTTAATGTTCCAAACATTGATTGGGAAGCCACTATTGGAAATGCAAAAGAGGAATCCAAATGTTTGCTAATGTTCATTTCAAGACCAAATGTGATGAGAGATAATATAGGTCCTGGTAAATACAGATCAGTAAGTCTTAATTTTGCTTGGCATACTGTAGAACTATGCCAACTATAATAAGAAATACATTACAAAGGTATCTGTATGAAAACATTATATTGAATAACAGCATGGGTATATGAGAGGAAGATCTCGCCTAACCAGTCCAGACTTTTTGGACCAGCTTACTGGAGAAGTTAATAAAACCAAAACATATAACATAATTTACTTTGACTTTCAAAAAGCCTTTGTCTCACAATAAAGATTAATTCTAAAAGTAGAAGCTGTTGGAATCAGAGGTAACGTAGAAAACTGGATTTGAAGTTGGTTTGCTGGTAAGAGACAAAGAGTACAGATAGGAGCAGAATACACGACTTGGAGTGAGGCTATTAGTGAAGTATTTTGGGGTTTGTCCTTGGCTTGTTACTCTTTGAATCTATATTCATGATGAGTAGTAAACTTGTAAAATTCAGAGGTAATATTAAATTTGAATGTCTGACAAATCTTAAAGAGGCTGCAGAAATAATTTAAAAAGATCTGTACAATCATCAGAAATGAGTGAACACTAAGAAAATGCACTTGAATGTAGAAAGTGTAAAATGTTTCAAAAGGAACATTAATTATAAATACAAAACGGGAGACGATATTCAATAGGAAGTACCTACTGCAAAGGATTTAGGTGTTTCTGTCCATGCAGTATTTTATACACTAAAAAACAATAAAAAGAGGCAAAAAGAAAAGTTGTGTTATAATGTTAAAATTGTTGAGCATAAATTAAGGAGCATTATGCTCTACTCAGAACACATTTGGAGTACTGTATGGCAGTAGCGTGGCCACCACGCTACCGAAAAGACACTTTAAGCTGGGTAGAGGAAAGCAATCCAGTGCATCCCAGGACTAAATGGCATGTTCTTCTTTGACAGGCTTTCGTGGTTAAATCTTGTCACAGATGGCCGGGATCCTTACCCAGCCTCTTCACTGGAAGGATCGGGGAAGCAAGCCTGGTCAGGGCATTACCTTCCCCAGAATGCTAGATGGCAGCTCCCCTGGATGGCAGCGGGGCCTCTGACTCCTACAGGACTTCATGGGAGGTGGAGTTGCATACAGTCCTGTTGGGATCCAGAGGCGCACCCAAGGGGTGCTGCAGCTGTTCTTGAGCCTGTGTGGGCAGTTCTTCCGCCACACTCAAAAGATATTGGGATAACTTGCATTAACTGAACAAACAAGCTTTATGGACTGATTGGTCTCTTCTCATTTGTCAAATTTCTTATGTTTTATGTTCTAACACTGCTTCAGTACTGTATGCTGTATGCAAATGCAAAAATGTAGTTTAATTAAACCCAAAGGAGGAATTAATCTGTTATAAGCAGGATGGCTGCATTATAAACCCATCACAGCTGTAGCTCTCCAGGACTCAAATGTGGTATGTTACATTCACATGTGGGCATTATTTTCTCATTTTCTTTGAAACAGACTTTAGTGTGATTTGGGAAGATTTTGGTAACTTGGAAATGTTTTTTATACAATTCCATGTCTGGCTCCTAATGGAATACTTTATCCCAGACATGATTTTAGTTAAGGGTTATTTTATTGTCTGCAACTATGTAACTTCCCAAAGATACAATCATTTGACATAATGCCATTGGACATAGCAATAGAGCACTTTGTGATATGGGTCCCAGAAACAGGATAACAAAATGTAAACTTCATTCAGTTATTTAGTACTGAACCACAGTGTATTTAGATGAGTTATTGTGAAGAGACTGAATTCTTATAGACGCAAATACCACCAGATAATTGTTAATAATTGGTTTAGAGGTATCAATATAATTTACTTACCTTTTTTACACTTTTATTTACCTAATTTGTGGCAAACATTCATTCATTTATTGAGATCGATGTGATGAACAAGGAAAACGTACTGTGTGATGGTTTGATATGGATCAGTTTTAGAAGACAGGTATAACTGCAATGAGTAGAAGAAGCCAGTACACAGTAAGAGAAAACATATTGTGTAATAACAAAGTCATATTGTAGCTTTGATGTAAGCACTAAGTGTTACAAATAGAAAGTACAAAAGGCAGTTATTTGAACAAGAGGCTCAAATATTCACTGTGTTAGTTGCAGTTAGTTATTTGTACTTTATTTCGGTTGCGTCAGCACACATCCTGAACTGCATGTGCATTTCTCAAAACATTTTATATGCTGCAGCACAACACTTTAGTTCACCTACAAAGTACTTCACCTAAACTTTCAAGCAGTTTTTAGTGTTTTAACTCATTCATAAAAATGTAATAGTTTTGTCTGCGAATAGGTCAAAGGCACCACAATGAAAAGTCATTGTGTAGAACCAAGCCATTTTAGAAATATTTTCAACATGAAAGTGTACCATGGATCTATTTTTTGCAATTAGAATATTAATTAAAGTAAAAAGTAAAGTATTACTCACTTCACATTGATAAGTAAACTATTATGTCTCTGTAGTTAGCCAGCAGTCATATTATTCACTTCAGAACAGGTAATCCACCTCAAGGCTAAGCATGTTCGGGCCCAGTCTGTACTTGAATGGGAGACCATCTAGGAAAAGATTGGAGTGCTTTTGGAAGAGGTGTTGGTGGAGGCAGGGGGCACTTATTCTGTGGTGTGAATGTGGATCCCAATGCCCAAGTGCAGTGATGGGTAAACTGTGCTGTAAAAATAGCACAGTCTTCGGATGAGAGGTAAAACCTAGGTTCTGACTCTCTGTGGTCATGAAGAACTCTGGGCATCCTTCATAAAAAGCAGGGTGTATCCCGATGTCCAGACTAAATTGCCCACCTCAGATTAGTCATTTTGTCCCCCTAATCATCACCTGTCTTTGATTGGCTGTCTCTCTCACCACTTCACAACCTAACAGCTAATGTGTAGTTGAACGTACTAGTGCAAAAATGGCTGCTGTCGCATCATCCATGTGGATGCTAAACATTAGTGGTGGTTGAAGTGGCTCCCCCCTCAATATGTGAAAGCACTGTGAGTAGTAAGAAAAGAGCTAAATAAATGTAAAGCATTGTTATTATAATTAACTGAATGCTATTGTGTACAAAACCAAATACCACAGGTGTCTGTGTTTCTGACACCAAAGTACAGTAAACATTACAAGTTTCAATTGCTGTATACTGTAAGAGAAGACAGAACTGTGAATGACAAATCATTCAATTGAAGAGGATTTTTTTATTTTATAGTATCTTGAAAAAAACTGTAAAATGGACATGAAGCAAAACTGAGAAAAAAGAAAAACTTACATAGCATTGTATACTGTATGTATTGAATATGCTGTATAAATACTCTTATAAGAAAATTATGTAGTTACTTTAATCAAATGTTCTATATAGTACATAACACAAAGTAAAGATGCTGTATAAAAATGCTGTACTGTGGATACATCACTGGATATCCTATTGCTCCCTGCTGTTTGGCCACAGATTTTTTTTCAACCTTATACTGGATATTCTCCCTTGTGATACATAATGGGAAAAATCTTCTAGTGTTCTGCAACCATTCTCTACAAACCTATGCTGAGGCAGCATCCATGGCAGCAAACAAAGAAACTTGATTCTGAGGTTGGTAATTGTACACTTTCCACCTCAGAGAAGAATTCTTCTTTCTGACTCAGGAATGGAAATTATGGGGAGGGGAATGGGCATTTGGTGTATTCCAAATGCATCCTTTGGTGGATATCAAACCATTCTCTTATGACATTTGACAGGGTAAGCTGACATTCTCCCACATGATGATATAATAAGATAAGTCAGGCCTTACCAAAGCTCTCTCATTCTCAGGAATGTAATCCCTGACAGGGATAGCCAAGAAGGTCAAGAAATGCTGGGTGTTGTATGGTCCAATTATGAGAATATGGGTACCCACTCCATTCTCAAATATTGAGGTACACTTAATTATATTCCCCTCAAGCTGACCTATAACATTTTGACCACACCTTTAGCATTTGGACAGACTGACTCCAGCCTCATCCACAAACACAAGAATGTATGAGATTTAATTTTCCTCCAGCTCCATTAATCTCTACAGTAAACAACATGCAAAAATCAGTCATACAGCTTACACAGTATGTTTTCTGTTCTGCAGCTGGTGTACAAGTATTATTGTAACAGGTGATAATGAAATAAAAACACGTAACACTGTACAATATGTACAATCTGTTGTGTCCAGATATGGAACATGCTAATAGAATTTCGTTCATTTCAGTATTCCCATCGTTGAAATCACTAGCATTCTGTGGTCGGAATGATTGATCGTTGGAGTACACCATGCTGAGTTAATTAGCATTAACCAGGATGAAGTAACTCAGAGTCTCTTACATTTTCAAATGTTGGAGATGTAAGGTAGCCTTCAGATCTTGTCCTTTTGACATCACTCTGAGTTCTGAGCTTCTCTGAAATACAATTGAGACAAGCCATTGCTTGGGTATAGAATGACAGCAGTATATCTTCAATTTAAAAATTCATTTAAAATTATATAGTAGCAAGCCAGAGGCTGAATCTTAAAAAGACATAAAACGAAAAAGAAGAGATAGAGCTTCTGTGAAAGGCTTCTGCATTGGCTGCGGCCAGAAGTGGAAAAAAAAAAATGTCTGGTAAAATGGCACTCTGTGGATTTCTCTTAGTCTCATAGCATTATTTGCTAGTGCCATATTACAGATCTCTTCCTTCTGTTGAAATATAAAAACCTCTTCTACCACCATTATGTGGCAGCTGTGCAGTTTTACTGTAAAAACAACATACATGTAGAGTGAGTGAGAATCAAATGGAGTTCACACATCATATTACTACAGTCTTGTCCTTATCACTGTAACTTCAAATAAGCAGTTATTTGCAGTAATTGTGGGTGTGATAACATGGAGAAATGGAGGAATGTAAGACTAAACCCCTATTTTCCCTTTGGATTCTTTGGATTATTGATAACACTAGTATGGCCCATATTAGGCTGCACATGCTGACCAGCCTCTGTCATTCTAAGACCAAGGTTTATGAAATAGTCCATAATAGTTTTACATATGTCATAAGGGGCATACCACCTCATAATCTTATTCTTTGTCCTCTTTCATAAACATGCAGTTGCCTCTGGTTAATATTCATCTGAATAGGTCCCTCCATGGTAAGAAGTGGTAGCATCTCCATTTAGCTGTACAGTAGCTGTTTGTACTGTATGTGTGTGACAATTCAAAGACTTTCACCTGTAGACGCATTTACATTTTCTTTTTGGCACATTTTGGAAAGTTTCTTTAACTTTATCACTAGATCCAGAGAATTATTCAGGACAGGTCACATGATAAATGGAACACTATAGCCCAGCTACAAAAGGCCAACACTCCCCCAAAACATTTAACTTGTGGCTCAAAAATAACTAACTTCAACAATGACTTAGTAAGTGCCACCAAAATCAAAAGTACTTTCAACATTGTTCAAATCACAAAAATCAAAATGCTTAGTCACATTGTTCAAATGTCAATGTAAGCATGCTCTGATATCCATTAGAAATATGCAATTATCTTCTATAATGGCACTCCTAATCTGACTCAGCCTGACAGAATTATTGAAAATCACCATGCTGCACATTTCTTCTTCTTGCTGAGGATGTAAATAGTGCTCTGCTTTCACTGACATGAGGTAGACAATCAATCCTTTAGTCCGTAGAAGATTTAGTCTTTATGAATATGAAACATTAATTTAATTTGCTGTTTAACTGTATTTGAATACACACCTCATTTCTCTCCAAAATGTTTTAATGATGGAAGACATTAGGCAGTACTTGCCACCCATCCATTGTCTACACTTGTCACCCTTATTTCATTGGAGACAGATTCTTATTCTTGAGATCTTCTGACTCTTCCCCTGTTCTGTTCCATTCTTCTGAGCCACTTCTTCTTTTTGCTTCTTTTCCATGAGCAGTTAGGCTTTTGCTCCTCTCCAGTGATTTTCTATCCTATTTTGCAATCCTGCTACGGACTGTGAATGTGATGTTCAAATTAGATCTTGGTTAACTCTTTCAGGGCAGATGTCGACTTTTGTCAAAAGGAGGGGTTGATGGGGGTAATTAACTGTAAACGGTGGCCAAACCCGCCATTATGTTTTAGTTGGACTCTTTTTGCTAGAACAAAATATTAGATTCATTGGTTTGACTAAGTAGAAAGACAAAAATAACAGGCAAGAATGTCATCGACATCTGGTGAGAGATTGAAGTGAATGTTTCAGGCAAAATACTCCATGGACAATATTTTGCACATTATCCGACTCCAATTTTGATACAAGTGATTGAAAATCAATGTGAGGTACTAGCATCAGCTGATCATGCTGCTGAGCAGGTTTGTGTAGCTGATGTACCTATGCCTAGGAGGACCACCACTTACGGTGACAAGAGGTGCAAACCAGACAGCGATGCACTATGACCACTGCTGCTGCCCCCATCTCCTGCCACGTGAAGACAGCCTGGGAGCCAGCGTGCCATGCATTACTGGCAAGCAAAGCACGCAGTAACAGGCATTGTGATTTCTGTGTAAAAACATTGCTTTGTATGCTTTTCAGAAAAGTGTGTTTTTTGGAAAAAATATTCAGCCCTCAAAGAGTTAATGAATTGCACCTGTAAAGCTAATTCAATATGTAACACAATTGGTTGATCCTGATTGGTAGACATCAGTTGACATGACAGGATCAGATTAACCAGAAACAATACTACACAACTGCAATTTATGCAAAATATTCTTCACGTATTATGAATGCTTGTTGAATTATTTTGAATATGATAGCTTATGTAATGATCACATACAAAGATTTGGCAGTGGGATTAATTCACTGGGAACCAACATAATCCATTGTGGTCAACACGATTTAAGCAGCTGATAATTAAGCCAGGTAAACACACTTGTACAGTATCATTTACATACATGTACTACAATATTTTCAATTTGTATAAAAGAATGAATAATGAAGTTCTATTGTGCTCAAACGACTTAATGGTTAAGATGTTACATGCATTGTTAAGCAAGTATTAATTGTCA
This sequence comes from Polypterus senegalus, assembly GCF_016835505.1. Classification (NCBI taxonomy): domain Eukaryota; kingdom Metazoa; phylum Chordata; class Cladistia; order Polypteriformes; family Polypteridae; genus Polypterus; species Polypterus senegalus. The sequence goes on along the minus strand of NC_053169.1, from coordinate 65,747,418 downwards.
TTTGAGGCAAAAAAAATTATCAGCATGTGTCATCAGTTGTTCTAAAATGTTACACAGAATTCTCCTAAAAAGTTAATAATCCATTTACAGTAAAAAAACAGCCATTAAAATAATACCACATCAACACAATTTGTGAAATGTATACTTCATATATTTTGACAAATGAGTGAAGCTTTTTACATGTGCTGATTTACTCAATGAGTAGATGCCTAAATATATTTCAGAGTAAGACTATTTTAAAGAGAAGAAATATAATCCATTTTGAATACTATGACTTACACTGTTGTTAACTGCACAAATTCAATTCAAAGAGAATTGTACTTTATAATTTAAACAGCTGTACTAAATATATCTGGGGATGATGAAAGTCACTATCTAAATCTGGTGGACTGTATGGTAAACTGGTGTAATAAAAACTTTGGCACTCTGAATGTAAAAAAGACCAAAGAAATGATATTTGATAGTAAGAGACAGAAATCTGTATGTTCATTGTTGTTTTGGGGAAGAAGGTAGAAATAGTAAATGAATATAAATACTTAGGAACTAACTTAGATAACAATCTTGACTGGAATGCAAATACAAAATAAAAAAAAAAACTCTAAATGCAATCAGCGTTTATTTCTCCTCTATAAACTCCAACTATTTGCAGTAGACAAGGGCCTCCTGTTGTCTTTTTATCACAGTATGATTCAGTCTGTTATCACTTTCCGTTTCATTGTCTGCTTTAGTGGTCTAACAAACCAAAATTTAAAAAAACTCCAGCAGATTACTAAGCATGCAGCTAAAGTTATTGGGACTGATGTAGATGATCTGGCTAGTGTGTCAGAGGAAAATGATAAAGAAACTAGAAATACTCTCAACTGACCACAGACAACCATTACATGTAGAACTTAACTTCAGTAAATCAGGAAGGATAGTCGCTTTGAAAACCCACGCAAATCGCTCTAGAAATTCCTTTCTTCCTAGCGCCATACAACTTTTTAATAAGGAATATCAGAGAAAATGGTTTAATATGTATCCTATAGCAATTTTTGTGTAAATATGCATTTCAAACTGCCTTACCTTAACCTGTCTTATCTTTATTTGTTTTGTTCCATTTCTTACTGTCTTGTTATTAGATGCAACTGAGAAGGTAAATTTCATGTTTCCTTGTGTAAACATGACTAAATAAAACAACCTTGAACCTGAAGCATTTGTATTTTTTGAAAAAACAATTAGAATTGCTATTCTGCTGTGAGTAAATGAGACAATGGTGTGAATGTTTTCACAAATAATTGTAACTCAGCTCATGTGAAACACCTTAATTGCACACAACTCCATTAAACTAAATATAATACTTGAAAAAGCAGATTTTTGCAGTGCAGCTTAAGTGTGTCAATGGGGTAAGAGAATTTATAGTTGTCTACCCTGTGACCGCTGCCACTAGGTGATGCAGCGGCCCTTCGGAAGTCCTCTCTTAAACAGTTTTTCAATGGAAAAGAAATGCACTCTTTCAGTACCTCTTTGTGGAATCAGCTCAGTGTTTGTAACTGACAGAACAGCAATAAAGTTTCTACCCCTTGAACTCTCCTGACCCAAGCTTGACAATTGGCACCAGAGGTGGGGCTGTTCTGCCAGTTACAAACTCAAGTCTCTTACAGAGGCAAACCGAACTCACAAGGATAAGCTGTCAAACGTGATGCACTGGCTCTGACTTTTTCTGCTCAAAAGAACTCAGTCGTCTTCATCAAGGGGATCCAACCGGCCGGCAGCAATGGCCAAAGCGGTGGAAGTCTGGGGAAAAAGAGACAGGAGATTGAGAAACCTCAGGATGGCCATGGTTCAATTTTTTAAATGTTCGTAGTCCAGCGCGAGGAGCAACTCATGCAGCAAGCCAGGAGCTCAGCCCACAAAGAGGTACTGAAAAAGTGTGTTTCTTTTCCATTGAAAAACTGTTTTAGAGGGGGTTTCTGAAGGGCCGCTGCACCCCCCAGTGGCAGTGGTCACAACCTGTTTTTAAATGACTTGAAGAAATGACTAAAGAATACAATTTTGAGATCCACAATTTAGAGATTTTTTTTTAAAATAAAAGCAATCAATTCTCAAGGAAAGGGGAGAAACAAAATAACGCAAAAAAGTTTATTTTATACTGAAGGAAAATATGACCTTTATAAATGCAAATTCATATGTAGATTTATAAGTTAAAGCAAAAAAAATTGTACCAAATTGAGAGCTAATTTCCAATATATATTAAATAAAACATACTGTCTGTTAAATACAGTATTACATTTCACAAATTCTTATTTTGAAAAAGAGCTGCTTTAATATGACACTTTAAAAATATTTAGAATATGACTATCTAAAGAAAACCATTCACCAAAAGGAAATAATTAACTGAGAGAGAAATTAGAGGGAAACGGGCGAAATGTATCTATTGGTTCAACCAAGGTGGACATGCATATTTCATCCTGTTGCTCCAGGAGGTTCAAAAAACGTAACTGTTTTGTTCAGTCAGTGCTCTAAATGTTTGGTTTTGTTTTTTATTTACTTAAAAAAATCCTAAATATTGAAGTCATCTATTTAATTTGATTATGTAGACTGAAGATAAAATATATTTAGACTTACAAGCACATAACACTGATACTTGTTTAGCAATGTGAAATACATGAATTTCACTGTGTCAGTTCTGAGAAGCCAATTTCTTGCAAAGCACAACTTATTATATTTTTAGATAAATCAATTTGACAGAATTATATTAGTTTTTTCTGAGATGAAAAATCACTGTACTGACATGCTATTGGAAAAACACATTAAAGTACAGTATGTGAGTCTAGAGAATATAAAATGACAAAAAAAGTTACTTTTTTTTTCAAAACTGATAAAGAAAAAAGAAAATAATAAAAACACTGCAAAAAATGCAAATACAAAAACTAGAAAAAAAAACTCATAATGGGGGTTGCTTTGTTTTTATTTAGCAAAAAAATTAACTGGGAATGGGGTAAGCAAAACTTACTTGACAAGATTTGTTAAAATAATCTAAGCAATCATAAATACAGATTTCTTCATTAGTTAATACATCTTACAATAAAGGAAACAGGATTTAATGGCTTAATATAAAAACTTTCATCTTACTTAAATTGTATTTCTTCCAGTGAAACTGCAAGCAGCTTTGAACAAAGGCCATGCATTTTATAGAAACAGCCATTCATTATACAGTACAATAGTTCAATTAAACAGGATACAAAACATTCTGTTGGTTATTGGCATCATATAATAAAAGACTGCTTAAAAAAGATTTTCTGTCTCACAATTTCCAACCTGTGGCTTGTTGGAATTGGCATTAGAGCACAAATGCCATAGAAGATGTGGGCTTGGAAAGACTAGCATGCCCACTTGTTGTTTTGTGCCTAGGAGAAGTGTGATTTAGGCATTGATGGATAAACACTTAGACAGCAGCCATACCACATGGTCAAGTAGATATAACCAATGCATCATAACATCTGTTATCTTAAAGTACAACATATGGAGGAACTTTCAATTTCATGGCTCAATATGCCTCGATATTTGCATCCTAAATAAGTTGAAAATAACACAGCTATATGTCAACAGGAGTTTATTAGCTTTTTGATTATATAACTAGGAAATTTATATGTAAAAAGAGTGTGAGTGATGGTTTGGGAGGGCCCTACATTAGATTGTCACCCTCTCTCCATGGTACCTTGTACTAAAAGAATTGGCTCTAGCCTCGAATTGCAGTAAATTGGATTGGAAGTCAATTTGATAGTATTCTGTCACATTCTACATGATATACAAAAGATCTTTGTTCATTTTATATAAATGTTTCTAAGAAAAAATCAAAATCTCTAATTATATAATATTGTCTGGTTAAGCACTATTTTTGCAGGAACAACTAATATATAATGCATTACACAATGACATCATGTATATTCCGAAACTACTTTGGCAGTATGAGTCATGCTCTGAATTTTCATTTATATTTGTAAAGATGAATAAAAAAGTATTTTTTAACACAGTAGGTAGACGATACATGATCTTATAAGATCATGGAAGACACTTAAAAGACCCGTGAGACTAAAGAGATTGGCCACGAAGCTTCTCGCGAGAACCTTAAACATGAGACTTTGTGCCAAGAGATTGACCCAGGACCGTCTCACGATGATGTAGAACATGAGATTCTTACAAGACACGCCCTACTTACAACCGAATAACAGCACGGGGAGGAACACACTCAGTCACACACTCAGTCGTGTTTTGCTTTAGGCTCACACAGATCCAGGGCTCTCAGCACATATAAAGTGTATAAGGACAATACGTTATAAATGAAATGTAGGTGACCAAGTGAAGAAGAAAGCAGAGCGGAGAAAACAGACTCAGAAGCATTGGAGAGACAAAAAAGAAAAAAAATAATCTAGGTGCAAATTCAGAAAATAAGGAAAGTAATTACAGCCCGGAACAAGTGGAACTGAAAAAAAGCGCATCCAATCCGGACGTTGGCGCTATACACATGCAGAGCAGGTTAGAGATTATGAAAGCAGTGGAATTCGAAAGGTTAAAAAAAAACAAAACAGCGCGATACACATGTGGAGAAAGTTAAAGAATATGAAAGTAGGAAAATTTGTATAAAAAAAAGAAAGTAAAGATCGCAGTAGAGCAAACAAACGGAAATTATTACTCGAAAAAGGGAAAGTAATCACCATGGACCAGGTATCATTGAAACAAAAGCAGGATAAAGTGAGGTCAGAAATAAAAGACAGAGTAGAAAACAAAGTACAACGTCATAAAGAGCTTAAAAAACAAGGGGCCAAACACATGCAGAGCAGGTTAGAGATAATGAAAACTGGAATTCGAAAGACTCGTAGAAACACATATAGAGGAAGATACAGAATATGAAAGCTGAAAAAAATGACAGTGTTATAACAAACAAAGTAAACATCGCATTAGCACAAAGAAAGAGAAATTATTACTCTGAGAAATAACGAAAAGGTGATATGTCAGAAGCATGTAAATATTGTAAGGCTTTGAAGTTTAAGTCAAGAAAATTTCAAAAACGGAGTTTACCTCACATTCATTTATTGGTTACTTTGCAAAAAAAATTATTAACTGCTGATGATGTAGGTCATTTTGTCTGTGCTAAAATTCCAAACAGAAAAACCTATCCTGAATTATGGTACAAAGTCATTAAAGACATGTCTCACTGACCTCATTAAAAAGATTTAGCACATTGGGACTCGAAAGATTCAAAATATTAATTTTACAGAAGTTCTGAAATAAAAGTGAAACTAATGAAATAGCAACAATTCAAAGAAAAAAAAATATTAAAAGTGTGTATCCAGAAAAACAAAAATGGGGGCTGGCAAGCGAAGCCCCCTAGTGTGCATGAAAACAATTGAGAGGGAATAATCCAAGCACTAAACCTTAAGTACAGTGTTGACAGACTTTAAAGTGAAGTACAAAGTATAAGTCAAACAAGACATTAAATTGTTGAGTGCTATACTGAGGAAGAGGAATAAAATTATAGGAAATTAGTAGTTGTTGAGTAAGTTTTATAAAATATTTCAGGCACATAATCACATGTACAGCCGCCATAACCTGACACAGACAGGGAGGACACAAGTTTCTCCACACAGCACACCTTTATTTACAGGTGGAGAAGCACTTGCTTCGCTCCCCACAAGAGCACAATGTTCACAACACTAAGCACAGTCTTTCTTGCCTCCAGTCCTTCCCACCTCCATTCTTCCTCACAGGAATCGTCCTTCTTCCTCCTGGCTCTGGCCCTCTGAATGGAGTGAGGTAGTTCCTTTTATGTTGGTTCTGGGTGTGTTCCAGGTGGCTCATCAATCGAACCTGAAATCAATTCCAGGTGTGGTGAAACCCCAATGCAGGGCTCTGCAGCTCCCCCTGGCGGCCTCCACGGAACCCAACAGGGCTGTGCCAAACTCCAATCCATGGTGCCACACCTGTTCAGGAGGGTTGCCCTCTAACGTCCTGGAGGAGGTAGTGCCTTGCAGATGCCCTCTCCCACGGTCCTGCCACCAAGCTGGTGTCCTGGGCAGGTAATGGTTGTGGCCGCCCTGTCACACTATCTATCTACCTACCTGCTTACTTACCAACCAATCAACCATGATGAGGTGGATAAATCACACTGTTAAATTAGACAGAAGATCCAACATAACAATGCTTTTCATAATTTTAACAATTGTAAATTAACACAAGTATGGCATTACATTTTTTTTCTAATTAAGAACTATACAAACAAAATTAATCAATGAAACTGAATGCATCCATTAGAGGACATTTGAAGATATTGTTTGGCCTGAGAACTGTGTGCTCCCAGAACTTTATTTTCTCCAGTGTCATTTTATAGTGAAATCTTTGCTGTCCTCTCTTTCATTTCCATTTGGCATTAGCTTAGCTTTGACTTAATACACCTTACATTTATATTTATTTGCATAATTTCAAGCTTTTACAATCTGATTTAACAATTAAATTCTATTTGTATATATTATGTAAGGTTGTTTGTGTATACAGTAATCCATCCCTCGCTATATCGCGCTTCGACTTTCACGGCTTCACTCTATCGCGAATTTTAAATGTAAGCATATCTAAATATATATCACGGATTTTTCGCTGCTTCGCGGATTTATGCGGACTATGTGTCTTTTAATTTATGGTACATGCTTCCACAGTTTGTTTGCCCAGTTGATTTCATGCAAGGGACGCTATTGGCGGATGGCTTAGAAGCTACCCAATCAGAGCATGTATTACATATTAACTAAAACTCCTCAATGCTATAAGATACGCATCCCGCACGGTGCTTGATTGTTTGCTTGTCTCTGCCTCTCTCTCACCCTCTCTGACATTCTCTGCGCCTGACGGAGGGGGTGTGAGCAGAGGTGCTGTTTGCACAGAGGCTATTTGCCTAGTGGATACGGACGCTCCTCTAAGAAATGCTGCTTTATCACGGTGCTTCTGCATACTTAAAAGCACAAAAGCACACTTGCTGATTTTTTGATTGTTTGCTTTAATCTCGCGCGCTCTCTCTCTCTCTCTCTGACGTTCCCTGCGCCTGGACGGAGGGTGTGAGCAGAGGGGCTGTTTGCACAGAGGCTGTTTGCTTAGAAGATACTGATGCTCCTCTAAAAAATGCCACTTTATTGCGGTGCTTCGGCAAACTTAAAAGCACACGTATTGATTTTTTGATTGTTTGCTTTTCTTTGTGAGCGCTCTCTCTCTCTCTCTCTGAAATTCTCTGCTCCTGATGCAGACACTACTTTGAAGAGAAGATATATTTGCATTCTTTTAATTGTGAGAAAGAACTGTCATCTCTGTCTTGTCATGGAGCACAGTTTAAACTTTTGACTAAAGGGTGTTATTTCATGTCTAGAGGGCTCTAATAATGTTAACAGTTTGGGAGAGTTTATAAGGGCTTAAAATATATAAAAATAACTATACAAACATATGGTTTCTACTTCGCGGATTTTCATCTATCGCGGGGGGTTCTGGAACGCAACCCCCGCGATCGAGGAGGGATTACTGTAATTGTATGTAAAGCAAAACATTGGTAATTATGCAAAGCACTTTGAACTCGTCAGAATTATCTATTCTAATAAAAGGCAAAGCCCTCACTCACTCACTCACTCACTCACTCACTCACTCACTCATCACTAATTCTCCAACTTCCCATGTAGGTAGAAGGCTGAAATTTGGCAGGCTCATTCCTTACAGCTTACTTACAAAAGTTGGGCAGGTTTCATTTTGAAATTCTACGCCTAATGGTCATAACTGGAAGGTATTTTTCTCCATTAACTGTAATGGAGTTGAGCTGGAATGATGTGGGGGGGCGGAGTTTCGTGTGACATCATCACGCCTCCCACGTAATCACGTGAACTGATTGTCAACGCAGTGCGTAGAAAACCAGGAAGACCTCCAAAAAGCGCTTAAGAAAACATGCATTATATAATTGAGAAGGCAGCGAAACAATAAGAAGCGAGCGAGTGACATATACTACCATATTCATGACTGCTGCTACCTCGGAAAGAAAGCAAGGTGTAAACCTAAACTTTAAATTAAGTTCATAGACAGGCTACCGCTGGCGTTTCACATGCCCACAGGTAATGCGGGATACAGGTTTAATGAGAGGACGCAGGATATAAACGAGAGTTTTGATCACTTTATAACTAAGTTAAAATTGTAGGTGAAGGGGTGTGCTTATGCAAATTCCGAGAGACTGTTTGTGGGGGATTGACAGTTAAGGCGGGTGGGGGAGTCACGTCATCATCTCCCCTCCCATTCATCTAATTTCGGTCTGAGCTGAGCTCAGCGGCTAATGCCGTCTTTGAAGCAACTTCGTCAAACTGCCACCAAATACTCACAGAAAAATCCACAAGTTAATACACACGCTATCTCTCGAGTTTCTCCACACTGAATCCTCCAGACACTACTTACAAAAGGTCACATTGACAATCGTGTTACGTTATTTTTAAAATCTTTCCTTTTCTTAGCACAAGCACAGCTGAGAAGCTTCATGCATGTGCTCCATAACGTTAAAAATAATGCATTTAATCACACTTTGCATTACAACCAAAGGGGAGCTTTTGTCAATGCATGATTTCCTGGTACTGTACACCAATTACATTGATCAGCGCATCCCGATTCATTTTACCCTCGCACCACCTTAGTTTGAGAAGAAGTCTGAAAAAATATGAGGTTAACACAGAAAAACATCACCAATTCAAGCTTTATGAATAATCGATTCGCCATCAATAATTGTTTTGGTAAAGCCATCCTCCTTCCATTTTATAATTTTTCCGCCAATAGCCATGATTAAATGAACGGTAAATAAAGTAAGAGCAAAGCAAGGGTGACTTATTTAGGCAGGCATATATATGACAGCAACACTCATGACAATGTCAATCATGTTACGTTATTATTAAAATGTTTCCTTTTCTTTTTCATTACTTCTTTAACACACTACTTCTCCGCTGCGAGGCGCGGGGATTTTGCTATATATATATATATGAATGACCTCCAAAGAGCGCTGAGACTTTTGATATGAACGTGTCTGCAAAACTGTGGTCTCCTGCCCAGCAAAAGTCGAGCAGCCAGCGCGTGCATAGCTGTGCCGGCCTTTGAGACGCTGACTGCGCTTCTGCCTTAAGTCAAAGTGAGCACTTTTAATTTTTTCATCCTCCCCCTGAGCTATAGCCCAGACAAGTGCAAACACGGGACCCCTTTTCTACACCACGGAAAAATAATATTAAGGCGATTCACACTTTCTTTTGCACGTATACGATTATGAGGTCCTCACCTTGGATTATGAAGACACGCACACGAGTGGAGGACTGACAGTGCCATCACAGCTGATTAATGGCAGGGACGTCTCACCAGTCTACACAAGACCCACCGCGACTGTCCTCAAAAGGCAATCATAACGTCAGCGAACACATCTCTCTATACTATATAAAAGAAAAAGGCAACTTTCCTTTCTTTACACCTTTTTTCCTTTTATCCCAAACCAAAGCCTTTCTCTCTTAACACTGCAGAGGACACAAAACTAATTTTCTTTAAATGCCGGTAAGGCACATTACCAGAGGCACAAATTTGAACGTTCACATAGAAAATGTAATTTCTATACCACAGCCGTCGTGTAGCGCCTTTCAAAAGGGATCTACTACTGAGAGATGATCCATATACATTTTAGCTGCTGTTAGTTACTTACCTGTTGTGTTACACAGTCTTTAAAATGTAGTTTACCTGCAACCACTCCAGTAGTGCTCAATGTACCTGTACTTCTTAAAACGTTAATGTTTTACTGTTTAATAACTTATAGACTATATTTTATTATTTTTCCCTTGCACTCAGTGACCAAAGCTATACACACACATATAGACACATACAAACATACACAGAAGTATATGTATGTGTATATATGTATGTATGTATATATATATATATATAAACACACACACACCCCAATCTACATTATATATATATATATATATATATATATATATATATATATATACATACACACACACACACACACAAACACACACACACACACACACACACACACACACACACATACATACATACATATATATACACATACATATCTTCATATCTACATATCTATATACATATCTACATATACACATATATATATATATATATATACATACCTCTCTACATCATATATACACATACACACATACATACACACACACAAATTATGTATATGTGTGTATGTATGTATGTGTGTGTGTGTGTGTGTGTGTGTGTGTGTGTGTGTGTATATATGACAGCAGCAATCCAAGCTGTGAGAAAACACTAAAAAGGAGGCGTGTCTGACGTTGTGGTACATTTTCTGATGCAGCTAGACGAAAAAAACTTTGTGACGCTGCCGCCAAATACACAAAACAATTACTTTGACAATCATGTTACATTATTTTTAAAATGTTTCCTTTTCTTTTTCATAACTTCTTTAACACATGACATCGCTGCGAAACGTGGGTATTTTGCTATATATATATATATATATCACAGCGACACTCATAACAGTGACAAAACAATTACATTGACAATCATGTTACGTTATTTTCAAAATGTTTCCTTTTCTTTCTCTTTTCTTCTTTAAAACACTACTTCTCCGCTGCCAAGCGCGGGTATATATATATATATATATATATATATATATATATATATATATATATATACATAGATAGAGATATATATATATAGATAGATATGAGAACAACATATATATATATATATATATATATAGATAGATAGATAGATAGATAGATAGATAGATAGATAGATAGATAGATAGATATGAGAACAACACTCATATCAATGACAAAACAATTACATTAATAGTCAAGTTACGTTGTTTTTCAAATTTTTCCTTTTCTTTTTCGTACCTTCTTTAACACACTAGCGCGGGTATTCTGCTAGTACAATATAAAACAAATTAGATAGCACAGACAAATGGAATCCACAAAGAACTTCACAAATGAAATAACATAAGTTGTATCATACAGTGCAACAAATATGATTAATTGTAGAAGTCATGACTAAAAAACAATGCATTATAGGTTAGGGCACACAACCAGGGACCTTGCCTCACCGGGACGCCTGGAGCAGGGGAGGACTGGGAGAGGGGCAGTATTTTCCCTTGGGTGCAGGAGGTCAGCCCCCTTGGACTCCATCAGGGGGCGCCTGGAGTGCTCGTGAGCCCTGGACACACTTGGAAGTGCTGCCGAACCAGGGACTGTGTACGCCCGGAGTGCTTCCGGGTGCAAGGGCAGCACTACTGCCACAGTAGGAAGTGCTACCGGAAAACCATCACAGAGCACCTGGAGCACATCCGGGGTGGGATAAAAGTGGCCACCTCACTCCATTTGGGGAGCCGGAGTTGGGAGGGAGAAGACAGAGCTTGCGAAGATGGAGTGGAGGCGGCTGAAGAGAAGTGCAAAGGACTGAGCTGTGTAGATTGTGCACAACTGAGAAATTAAAATAAATAGTGCGTGTTTTGGACATTGCGCGCCTCAGTGTCTGTCTGTGTCCAGGCTATCTTTCACATGGCATCCCAGATGGGACTCACTGCCTGTTAAAATAATTTGTGAAAGCCCGGTGCAGCAGCACGAGTCACGCACCATCTCAGCAGCAGTAGTATGCGCACTCCCACAATACACACAAGCGGCACAAAGGGCTTGGCCTTTGTAATAGCCAAAGGCCTGAGAAGACACCGATCTCCCCAATGGGCGGAAGACGGCCAGGCGTGGCCTGAAGACAGTAGGCAAATCAAAGGAGCCTGTCGTCGATGAAAGGACTGGCCTGAAGAAGCGGTCAGGCCATGGAAGCTACCTCCAGAAGAAGGGATCCCAGAGGTAGGTACTGGACCCAGGAAGGGATTGCCCTGGGGCGTTGGTCATGGTTTTCTGGGTGCCTACCTCGTAGGGGGAGACCATCCGGAGGTGTTTGGCTGGCCAAAGGACGCCAATCCCAGAGCCGATGGCAGGACAAGGTCCAAGGAGGATGAGTGTCTGCTGTTGTAGAGGGAACCGCAGTTCGCGAAGGAGCGCCTGGAGTCCTATCCCACAGGGAGTGGCCTGACAAAACAGGCGGCGTGAAAGGGCTGACATTTGCTCGGTGACACAGGTAAGGGGGTGGAGGATATGTACTGGCCTCCTGCAAGAAGGTGAGTGCAAGCAGGAGTGGTGAATCTTCAACCCCCTCCTGAGAGGAACTGGACTGAGTCTGCGCAAGCGGCGCAGGGACTCTGTGGCTCGCAGCTGGCAGGTGAGTACAGGCAAAGTGCGGATCCACCACCGGCTGCCTCTAACGAATGGTTGCTGACTGTACGTGAGCTGGAAGGGGTCCTTCAGCCCGTGCAGGTTATCTTGCAGGCCATACGAGCATTACAGGAGGTGATTGAGTGGCTGGAGGAGAAGGCGGACATGGCTCTGAGGGTCCTGAAGGAATGGTTGAGGCGGAGCAACATGGGATCCTCCAGCCAGACCGATGCCACGGTACAAGTGAGTGTTGCCGGTACCAAAAGTAATAAGGGAAACCTTAGCGACAGGAGCTGGGATGATTCTGAATGGACTCAAGTAGCAGTGGACGTGGCAGTGATGACAGGTCGTGCCTTAGGGGCGGAACCGGCAGAGATGAGTGCGAGGAGCCGGCTAGTGAGTGCTGGCTGCCAGAGCACAGCACTATATGTGCCGACGGCAATTTGCTGAAGTCCACAGGGGCACAGACTGTGCTAGGTCTCCTTTTTCCCCATAAGGTAACCCAGACTGTCATTCAGCCCCAGAATAAAAACAGGAGGACCCGGAAGCAGAGGACCGGGTCTCCTAACAAAGTACAGTGTGAGTTGGTGTGCTCACCTGCATTAAAGGGCCGCTCTTCACGGGTGCGGAGAGAAGCCCCAAACCTGGCTGGGGACAAGGCAGAGCGGAGATATCCCACTTGTTTCGATGCCTCAAGGTCGCAGACACACAGAGGGTGCTGGTGTTATGAGTGCCACAGGAGTGGGCATACGTGGAGGCGCTGTCCATATGTCATTGCAGAGGACGCCTGGTGGAGGCATTGGCACAGCATCTCCACACCCTGTTTTTGTTTTTCAGAACGTGGCCGTGGACTGCAGTACAGTATGCTGGCACCCTGCCGTGGAGTAAAGAAGCAGTCACGGAATGGGCCGCTTCCCCTATGGGCATCAGCTGGTGAAGGGGCAGTGTAGCAGACGACCAGGGACCTTGTCCCACCAGGATGCCTGGAGCAGGGAAAGACCAGGAGAGGGGCAGTATCTCCCCTGGGCGCAAGAGGGCAGCCCTCCAGGATTCCATCAGGGGACACAGATACGGAGCTGGGAAGCTCAACCCTGTGGGGGTCCGTGGCCACCAGCAGGGGGCGCCTGGATGGTTCCTGAGCCCTGGTGGACAGCATTTCCGACAGACTCGGAAGTGCTGCCGAACCAGGGACTGTGTACGCCCAGAGTGCTTCCAGGTGCAAGGGCAGCACTTCCACCACAGCAGGAAGTGCTGCCGGGAAACCATCACAGAACACCTGGAGTACATTCGGTGCGGGATAAAAGGGGCTGCCTCACTCCATTCGGGGAGTCGGGAGGGAGAAAACGGAGCTTGCGAAAGAGAAGTGGAGGGGGCTGAAGAGAAGTATAAAGGACTGAGCTTTGTGGATTGTGCACGGTATTGCGTGTAGCTGAGAAATTAGAATAAATAGTGTGTGCTTTGGACATCGGGAGCCTCAGTGTCTGTCTGTGTCCAGGCTATCTTTCACAAGGTAAATAAGTATATTAAGTCATTATTGCCATGTGTAAAGAGGGGCAAGTGATAGAGAAAAAGAACACAATATGAATTGGCCTAAAGTACACATTAAATGGTCAGTTTTTAATAAAATAGAGAGAACTGTGATCTTTAGCTTCTGATTGATGTAGCTTCATAAACACACATCTGGCTGAATTGGATGCTTGAGTACTGAATGAATACAGTGCTTATAAAAATAATTCACCCCTCTAGAAATTTTCAAATGTTATTTTGATACAACATTGAATCACAATGGATTGAATTAGCCTTTTGTGTCACTAATCAACAGAAAAGGACTTTTTAATGTGAAAATGGATCTCTGTGAAGTGGTCTAAATTATTATGTTCATAAGAATTACTTACGAATGAGTTAAAATCACTTCCATTTTGTTTTGCCCGGCAACTTCTGACTCACCAGTACAAGCAAATCCCCACATATGAAATACCATTTAACACATCTTGATGTCCAGTTATGCAAAATGTGGAGCTTTTTTGGGTTCCCCTCTAAGTGTAGCATTGTAGACCTGAAAAGCCCTCATTTTTAATGGGATATGAGAAGTGAAAGTTACTCCTTTTCACAAAAAATTTGAAAAAGTGGATATTAGCAATATAGGTATATGGAGTGCAATTTCATGCTATTTTGAGCTAATCACAAATATGATATTTTCTATATTTGATTTTTTACCATTGGTCTTAGTCCTCTAAGAGCGACTCCCAAAAGGTTAGAAATAATACATTTCAAACATAAGCATTTGGGGTATAGCAAGGTCAGTGTTTATGAATATGATGTTACTTTTAAATTTTTATTCTTTATCAGGGATGTAGCCCTCTGTGGACCTCTATTAAAAGGTGAAAATGACAAATGTCTTTTATAATCAAAAATATTTTAAGTTTAAACATTAACACACTTTAACATTTCAAATATTTAAACACAACTATTCTTGTTTATTATGGTCTTCTACCTCATGAACTAAATCATTATATTTCCCATAAACACCACGAATGTAGATGACTTATGATAAAATGAGATATCTAATTCATCACTGGTGTAACCATTTGGTTTTAAATGTCACAAAAATGTTCAACGAAGATTACCTTCTTAGGTTGCAATTGATTGTAGTATAAATGCTCCTTATCTGGAAGGTACAAATTGTGGTGAATCAGTATGATGACTCGCTGTACACAAAAAAAAAAAACGCTCCAAGCAATTTTGTGACAGGGTGTCATATGATGGAAATATCCAAGTCACTTAATATCCCTTGGGTCCCAGTTAATTCAGTCATTAAGAAATTGAAAGAGTGTGGCACAGCTGTAAATCTGTAGTTCATCACCAAAAACTGAGTTTGTGCAAGAAGAACACTAGTGACGGAGGCCATCAAGAGACCTGTGAGAGCTCTGAAGGAGTTACAAGCTACAGTGATGAGGACTGAAAAGATGGTACATACAACAACAAAGTGGCAAAGAGAAAGCCACTTAATAAAAAACAGACCGTGCCAGAAAGCACATGGGAAACTGTAAAGTGCTCTGATGAGACGAAAATGGAGCTTTATGGCCATCAAACTAAATGCCATGTTTGAACACTGCACATTATCAAAAATGCCCCATCCCTACCAGGAAGCACGGTGGTGGTAGCATCATGCTGTGAGGATGCTTCTCTGCAGTAGGTTCTGAAAGGCTTGTGAGGGTAAAATGAATACAGCAATATACAGGGAAAAACTGATGCATGAAGAAGGTTTGTTTCCCAGCAAGGCAACGACCCCCAAGCATAAAGCCAAAGACACACATGAATGGCTTAAAAAAAACACTGATTTTCTGAAGTGACAGAGGTAGAATCCAAATCCCAATACAATTGAGAATTTGTGATTGGACTTGAAAAATGCTCTCCACTCACAAGCCCCAACCTGACAAAGCTTGAGCAGTTTTGCAGAGAAGTATGGGGAAAATGTCAGCATCCAGATATGCAAAGCTGATGCAAACATGTACACACAGACTCTAGGGTGTCATGGCTGCAAATGATGCAATTTTTTGTAATTAATTTAGATTACTTTGCAGAGATCTTTTTCACTTGAACATTAAAGACTCTTTTTCTGTTTACCAATGTAAAAAAATGAATGAACTTTACTGTAATTCAATTTCATATAATAGGAAAATGTTAAAACTTTCAAGGGGGTGAATATTTTATAGGCACTGCATTTGTTTAATTATTTAAAAACATTTATTTTAAGTAGAATTAAATGCTATCGCTCTTTCTCATTGTGAGTTTAAGTCTTTCTCTTACAGTTAATTCCAAATTCTTCTGCAAGGAATATTCATAGGACTAGAAAGTGCGAACATATAAGTCCTTGATTTTAATTCTCTTATTCAATGCCAGCTACATTCATAGCAAATTTCAAAAGTCTTTCAGCATATGAAACTAATAATGGCTTTTCCCACTGCTTTAACAGAAATTATTAATCTCTGTATTCTAGAGTCTGCACTGTGGTCACAAAATGGTCATTCTAAATTTAAAAGTATAAGTAATACGGCAGTGAAAGTCATGATCAATAGTGACAGGCTTTCTACTTTTAAATGACCTGCTCACTAGTACAAAGGATGCTCCACTGGTCCCAGTTTTCTTACTCCAATAGCCATTTTTTAGTTTGAGTGTGTTCATTCAGCTTATCCACTCATGTCACAAATAAAAGTGGAAGCATTACATCTAGTTCTTTCTGCTACACCTTTGATAGACATGCCATACTGTAACATTAAGGGATGCCTCTGAAAATTTGAAAATTTTTGATCTCTTTGAAAATCTCTTCTACTTTATGATCAATTTATGATCAAAAAGGTGTACAATATTCATCATGCTACCAAAGGTTTTTCAAGTGCTTGTTTTTTATGGCATGACGTGACCATCTATTCAGATTCAGATGTTGTGCTGAACCATTAACCATTGACAAAGGTACTATGCATGTCTGCTTTGGTGGAAAAGCAATGCTTTCATGGTGATGCAATTTCTGATTTTGTCAGTGTGTATCAGGATTAGCTGTTCGTCTTTCTAAAGCTGGGTGTGATTTATAAGTCCTGAACAGAAGGGGCGTTTGCCCCAAGGTTGTTCCCGAGTCAACTTCAACACTGACTGTAGGGCAATGTGGTCCTGAGCTGAGCAGGTACTGTACCAAAGATCCTGTGGACAATGAATGTCACTTTGCAACTTTAGAAACTGCTCAGTAAAAATTAAGACATCTGGCCTTTGCTCATACATTGGAGGGATTAAAGCAAGGTTTGACAAACTTTTTCCCCTGAGAGCTACTTTTACAAAATGAAAATGGCAGAGAGCTACTCATGTTTTGTATCATTTATTCTCATAGCTTATTTCAACCCAAACAAACTAAATAGGCTTGTTTTGCCTGAACATTTACAAAATACTGGTGTCCACAACTCACATTTTGCATTAAAACATTACAAAAAATATTTAGTTCGCCTGCAAGTGCATTTTGTATGTCTGTATGCATTTTCTAGTGTATCTCACACTATTGAATTAAAACATGAATGTTGTCAAAACAAAACAATGCAATTACAAATACACAGATAATACTTATTCATTTGTCATTTTGTTACATGTCACCGTTTCACTTCACAAGAGTATTCACATGTCCAGTTGCATGTATGATGTGGTTTTTAGTTAGTCAGATGACTGGCATTGCATGGAGTCAACAAGAGAGGTGTATGGTGGAGTGTAGCCAATTAGGTTCACTCTTATGGAGTCATTTAAATGTTCATTTGTCAGTCTTGTTCTGAACTTTGATTTCATGACATTCATGTCAGAATAGGCAGACTCACAGAAGTATGTAGGCCTAAACAAAGCAGACATTTTCAGAGCTGATTGCTGAAAATTCTTATAGTTATCTGACTCTATTAAGCTCCAGAAATGCTGAGAATGCTGTTTAGACTTTAACTGCACATTATTTTGAAGGTTTACTAATATACAGTATAATATATAAAATCCGATGTCTGCCTGTGTGTCTGTATGTCTGTCCGCTTTTCACGATAGAACTACTTAACGGATTTAGATCCGGTTTTTTTTTCGATAATTTGCTTGAACATTCTGGTTGATTTTGCAACTTCTCTCATTTCACTATGTATCATAGTTCGCTTGTGGTACCGATTTTTTAGCACAAATCTGAGAAACACTCGACGGGACGAGGGAAGGGGCCTTCCTTACTCACTCACCAGCTTCAGGGCATGTTCCTTAACTCCACTTAGCTAGCAAATGAGAGAACAATTTAATTCAACTTTGTTTGATATTTAAAATAAAATGTTACTTAGGTCTTGATGAGTTTGAGTCTGGATATTTTCTTAAGTGTATGCCACATTGAAAAGATAAATTGAAATTCAGATTGTGGATCATGATTTTGTATTAAAAGGATCGTAATATGATTTTTTGGAAAGATAGCCCACCCCTAATTTCACTAATCAAGTTTTCAAATTTATGTAGGATTCATTAATTTGGTGAGCTACTTGGAAAGGGGTTGCGAGTGACGTGTTGGAGTGTGACGATGCGGGTTCGACTCCATGCTCCCATTGCTGTTCAGGAGTCCTTGAACCCAACACCGTCAGTAATGTCACCGATTTGAGCTAGATAGTGGAGGCAATAACAATTGAGCAAGGGGATAAAAAAGTGCAAAAGTGCTTTTATTAAAATAGTCAACAAAAACAGTGTTCAATAAATAGTGTAGTGATTCAAAGTTCAATAAATAATCCATTAAAAGTCAAACGTGGAGGTAAAAACAATAGAAAAAAAAACAATCTTTTTAAAAACGAGGTTAAAACGTTCCTTAGGAAGCAGTCTTTAAAACAACAACAAGCCCGGTGCTTCTTCTGTGCTAGCGTCTCAACTGCTTATCCCGCTTGGGCTTAGCAGCAGGCGAGACACTCTCTGCAGCTGCCCTCCACAACTCACACACACCCGAGACTGGAGACCTCCCGATCCCTGGCTTCGGTCTGGCACTCATCCCAGTCCCGAGACTTGGTTCCCACCAACGGCCAGGTCGCTCACGTTGGAGACTCCACCACCAAGCCTCCTGACTCCCGCTGCCTTTCCGGCCTTCTGCAGCCAGTTACCTTTCCCCGGTCACTCCTGCTACCTGTTTGCTCAGCGGGAGCGACATCAACTACAACCCCTGGGTGTAGGCCTAACACCCAGGCTTCCTCGCAGCTGGCCACGAGCGCTCGTTCGCTTTCCTACACGTTCCTTGACTCCATCACCGACTTGCTTCCTCGCTCCCTGTAACCTCTGTCCTCTCTTTTTCTCTCGCTCTCTTTTCCTGATCTCTCCCAACCGACTCGCTCTTCTTTTATACAGCAAGGGGCCATAGCAGCTGCAGCACATTAGCCACGGGAACAATCACGGATGTGGGCAGTTCCTCACCTGTGCACACGGTGAGAAACGCCCACACCGCAGATCGCCCCGTGGCTTACTACAACTACTACGCCCCCTCACGAAGCCGCGAGCGCGGTGATCATTTATTTAAATGGCCTTTGCTCAGTGAGCTGTGGACCCATAACACCACATGGAGACCCCTGGAGTAAAGGGATTAGTAAGCCTTCTTTATGACAGCCAACATATTTTGCATATTTGCTTTGTATATTGTATTGCTGTTTTTTTGTCTTACATTGTACTGGGTGTTAATTTTTAACTTAAAGGGTAGTTTCTTGAGGATAACTGGCAGGTAAGAAAAAAACAAAACAGAAAATGAAATGCAAGTAGCAGAGGGCTAAGGACAGATACAAGGTGGTGCAGTTCCCCTCAAAAAAAGAGAAACTAGTACTGTCAGAAATGTGTGTTAAGGAATGCCACTGTCAGGGGACAATGATCCCTGTCTATGGCGTGAGGTAATTACTCTATGGGAACAGAAACAAAGGAATGGTAAAAGGGAGAGGGTACATTGGTAGAAGTCTTCCCACTTGAGAAGTGAAAGCAAGGTTGTTAAGTAAAATGCATAAGGATTTCTGCTGCATTTTTTTATTCATTTTATTGCACTCCATGCAAAGCAATCAAATTTTTACAAAAAGAAAAATAGAGTTAAGAACAGTTCGATCTCCACCCTTGAGAGAGAGAGCAATCCAAACGCATAAAATTTAAGGCTTTAAACATACCTAAATTAATAAATTCTCTGTGCTTTATGAACTTATTTTAAAATATTACTGATTAGATCCTGCCATGTTTTGAAAAAGTCTGTAAGGATCCTCTAACTGAGTATTTGATTTTTTCCAGTTTCAAATAATATAACACATCAGTTTCCCACTGACTTAAAAGAGGAGAGTTTGGGTTCTTCCAGTTTATCAGAATAAGTCTGCATTGCCAAAAGTGTAATGAATGCAATCACAGTTTGTTTGTCTTTCTCCATTTTAAGCCCCTCTGGAAGAACCCCAAATACAGCTGTTAATGGGTTAGGAGGGATTGTGAGTCCAAGGCTGTCTGAAGGTAATTAAAATTTTTGTCCAGAATAATGTTAATTTGGTGCAGGCCCAGAACATGTGACCTAGTGAGGCTGGGACTTGTTTGCAACGTTCATAGGTTGGATCATGCCCTGGAAACATTTTGGAGAGTTTTAGTCGAGACAGATGTGCTCGATATATAATTTTGAGTTGTATAATTGTATGCTTTGCGCATATGGAGCTCGAGTGAATTCTCTGCATTGCTACTTTCCACTCCTTTTCTGATATATTAATTGAGAGATCTTTTCCCAGTGTCCTCTTGGATCTTTGAAAGGAAGGGATTGTAAAATGATTTTATATATTGTAGAGATGGAGTCTAAGTCCTTGAGATTGAGCAATATTTTTCCAGCATGGATGAGGGTGCAAGATGAGGAAAATCTGGAAGGTTCTGTTTAACAAAGTTCCTGATTTGAAGATAGTGAAAGAAATGTGCAGCTGGAATGTTAAATTTGGAATGTAATTGTTCATAGGATGCAAAGACGTTGTCTATATAAAGATCTCTAAGCAAGTTAATTCCAAATTTTTTCCAGATATTAAAAACTGCATATGTTTGTGAAGGTTGAAAGAGGTGGTTCTCTTGCAGAGGTGCCACAGATAGAAGCTTCTCCGTCTTAAAATGCTTTCTACATTGGTTCCAGATTCTAAGTGAGTGGAGCACAATTGGGTTATTAGTGTATTGCCGATAGCGTGTGTTTATTGGAGCACAGAGCAAAGAATACAAAGAAGTACTGCAGGATTTTACTTCTATTGCGGTCCAAGCCTGTGTATGTTCTTCTATTTGTGTCCAGGTTCTTATCCTGTATATTTGCTGCCCAGTAATAAAACTGGAAGTTAGGTAGAGCCATGCCGCCTTCTGCCTTTTGTCTTTGTAGGGTCGCTCTTTTGATGCGTGGATGTTTTGAATTCCAAATAAATGAGGTTATTGTTGAATCTAATTGCTTAAAGAATGATTTATTAATGTATATTGGGATGTTTTGAAATAAAAAAGGAGCTTAGGAAGAATATTCATCTTAACAGTGTTAATTCTTCCAGCTAGTGTGAGATGAAGGGTTGACCATCTATGCAAGTCTTGTTTAATTTTTTCCATGCAGACGACGAAATTTTGTTGATAAAGAGCTTTATGTTTACTTGTGATGTTTACCCGAGGTATTTAAACTGTTCTGCAATGATAAAAGGTAGGGTGTCTAATCTAATATTATATGCTTGAGAATTCACTGGAAAGAGTACACTTTTATTCAGATTAATTCTGAGACCAGAGATCTTTTGAAATTCTGTGAGTGCTGCTAAGACTGCAGGCACAGAATTTTCTGGGTCGATATATACAGTACCATGTCATCTGCATATAATGAGATTTTCTGTTCCAGTCCTTCTCTGCTAATCCCCTTTATCTGATCAGTATTTCGACAATGTATTGCCAGTGGTTCAATGGCAATTGCAAACAGCAGCAGTGACAAGGGCATCCTTGTCTAGTGCCACGTTCTAGTTTAAAGTAGTCTGAGCAAATGTTATTGATGCAAACTGAAGCTTCTGGGTTAGTATACAGTAATTTAATCCATGCACAAATGTTGGGCCAAACCCAAACTTCTCCAAATAGTAAAAGGTATTTCCATTCAATCATGTCGAATGCTTTTCTGCATCCAATGATAATAATATTTCTGGGGTGTTTGATTTAGTTGGTGAGTATATTACATTAAACAGGCGTCGAAGATTTGAAGATAAGTGTCGCCCCTAATAAATCCAGTTTGGTCTTGTGATATTACGAGGGAGCACTTTCTCCATCCTTCTAGCTATGATTTTAGAGAGTATTTTAACGTCGTTATTCAGAAGTGAAATTGGTCTGTATGATGCACATTGTAATAAGTCCTTATTTTGTTTTGGAAAGACAGTGATTAGTGCTTGGCGAAAGGTTTGTGGAAGAGATTGGTTATCTCTGGCTTCTGTAAATGTTGCTAATAGGAGGGAGCTAGCTGAGCGGAGAATTTCTTGTAAAACTCTGCAGGGTAGCCATCAGGGCCTGCTGCTTTCCACCTTGGAGTGACTTTATAGCATCTAGTAATTCTGATAATGCCAGAGGTTTATCAAGTTCCTCCACACTAAAAGCGTCTATTTGTGGTATCTGTAATGTATCCAGAAATGCATTAGATTGTGTATTGTCTTCTTTAAACTCAGTAGTATATAGGGATTTATAGTAGTCTCTGAAAGTGTGCATTATATTTTTGTGTTCATGATTTTATCTCCGTTCCGTGTTAGTGATTACGAGATTGCGTTATGCACTTCTTGCTTGTGAATTTGTTGAGCTAAAAGCTTATTAGCTTTCTCTCCATGTTCATAATAATGATGTCTGGATTTGTAAATTAGTTGTTCAGTTTCTTTAGTTGTCAAGAGGTTTAATTCTGAATGTAGAGCCTGCCTCCTCCTATGTAGAGTCTCGCTTGGTAGTCTGGCATGTTCTTCATCTATTTTAGTAATTTCGCTTTTTATCTCTGCTACTTTCTTGGCTTCGGATTTATTTCTGTGGGAAAGATAT
This sequence comes from Polypterus senegalus, assembly GCF_016835505.1. Lineage (NCBI taxonomy): Eukaryota > Metazoa > Chordata > Cladistia > Polypteriformes > Polypteridae > Polypterus > Polypterus senegalus. The sequence continues at coordinate 65,724,580 of NC_053169.1, read as the reverse complement.
GAGATAATCTGTCCTCTTAAGAAGGCCTTAAGAGTTTCCCAGAGTATTCCTGCAGAGATCTCAGGGATGTATTTGTCTCTAGAAAGAATTTGATTTGTTTGGATATAAATTCAGTACAATTCTCGTCAGCTAATAGAAGCGGGTTGAGGCCATCTGCGGGTGAGTGTATGGGGCTTAGTAATTTTAGCTCCAAGATCATAGGTGCATGGTCAGAAATAACAATAGCATCGTATTTACAAGATTTAATCTTAGGCAAGAAGTTATTGTCTATAAAGAAGTAATCAATCCTTGAGTAGCAATGATGTACTGGTGAGTAGAAAGAATATGTTCTTGAATTTGGGTTTAAAAACCTCCAGGGATCTGATAAGTTGTGATCAGTTATAAACTTTGTAATTATCTTTGCGGTGTTAGATGCGTTCCCCTGTGGAGGAAGTCCTATCTAAAAGTGGATTTAGAAAACAATTAAAGTCCCCAGACATTATAACTTTATGAATGTTCAGATTGGGAATGGATGCAAATAAATTTTGTATAAATTCCTTATCATCAACATTAGGTGCATAAACATTTATCAAAATCATTTTACAGTTAGATAAGTCTCCCATGACCATTACATATCTCCCTTCAGGATCCAATACTACATCTGATGCTACAAATGGTACTGTTCTATGTATGAGAATTCCCACCCTCTAGTTTTCTTTGTAAAACTAGAATGGAACATTTGGCCAGTCCAGTCTTTTGCAGCCGGAACTGATCCTTGCTTAGTAAGTGGTGTTCCTGTAAAAATACTATTTTAGCATTTAGACCTGTTAGGTGAGAGTACTTTCTTTCTCTTTAATTCGTGATTCAGGCCTTTAACATTCCAGCTTACAAGTTAACTGTCCCATCATGGAGACACTGATTCTGAGTTTTTGATGTCATTTTATAGTCTTAACTGGAAGTGAGACAGCTTAGGTCTTAATTTCCTATTTCCCCTAGAGTTGTTGCCATGCAGCTTATTATTACGTTGGTAGTTATAATTATAAAGATTGATAGGATAGATTAGGTATAGATCAAGCCTGCTCTCTTGCTCCCCCCTAACCCCTCACCCTCCCCTTTTGCCTCCCCAAGTGAGGCTAAAACCCACTTCACGCAGTCCCAGTCCTCTGACATACCCAGAGACAGAGCACGTCCAAAGCAAAACAAGCCCCAATGCAGCGGCGCTTTAGGGTTAAAAGATAGAGATATCTGTTACCAATATAGTCTTTAAAAAAGAAAAAAAAAAAAAAGAATTTTGCACTTAAAATATATATATAGTCTTCAGCAATTTTAATGCATTAAGATGATACACCCAGATAATAAACCCGGTGATGGTGTTAAAGATGTGTCCAAAATAAGCATAACAAGTCTTAATGCAGTAATAGCAATAACAATAAACCAAGGGTATGATATTGAACAGTCTCGTTTAGGGTAGAGATGAAGTAATTAGAAAAAAAAAAAAAAAAAAGGAAAGAAAAAGTAATTAAGCACAATAAAACATAAACAGATAGCGCCCTAGTAATACTAAGTAATAATGAGAATATATGAGAATATATGCTGATAAAAACTCATATTTTAAAACAAATAGATCAGACAGTAGATTATTAATCCTTGCTTTATCATTAACCGCCATGACTCACTATTATGTATCAGAATAGTCCCGGGATCAGCTTTCTTAATTCCTTTTCTGCTTCTTCCTTGCTAGCGAAGACATAGAAATGACCTTGCCATTCCACTTTAAGTTTTGCCGGATACAAGAGGCTGTATTTGACGCTGGCTTGCCGTAACCGCTGTTTGATGTTGTAGAAGGCTGCGCGTTTAGTAGCTGTTGCTGGAGAGAAGTCAGGAAAAATACGAATGTGGTTATTTTCTGCTGCATATTTTAATGGATGGGCCGCTTGGGAGGTATCTGGAGTGTTCTGCCCTTTGAATTAGATTTGAAGCTCAGGACTGAAGGAATATCTGGATTTCTTGGATAGAATACTCCAGGACTTCCAGGGGGTATTTTCTGGCCCCAGAAGCATTTCTAGATATTTCTTTGAATGTAAACATTGGGGTTTAAGGCCACATTTTGGTCAGAAGACCATGTGTCACCATCACCTGACACAGACAAATGAAAATAATACTTATAAGCAGGACACATGTAAATAAATCTCCTAGATTGTGGCTATAGCCTGAATCAAATAAGCTAAACTATCTATCTATACCGACCTTCCTTCACCTGTTGACTCTAACATAGCCAGTATGGACAGCGTTTACATTAACCATTTCATAAATGAGCATAAACAGATTATTGTGCCGAAGAAAGAAACATTATCTTCAACAGAGAAAATGTCAGGAAAAAAAACTGGCTATATCCCATAATGCAGAAGTATAGGCAAAGATGGAAAAGGTGCTTATAAATCTAATCAAACTGAAAAAACTAGGATTTGAGAGTTCTAAAAAATTTAGAAAACCTGATGCTCCGACCATACTGCCAGAGTAAGAAGAATTCACACACCCCTACCTTGGAACCTTTCACATTTTATTATTATACAACATTAAAACACTATAAATATGATACAAAATCATCAAGTGCATAGATTTTCACCTCATGTGCTTTCTGGCAAACTCTCTGTGATTTTTTTTTTTCCACAATGGCTTTCCCTTTGGCACTCTCCTGTAAAACTGGGTCAATACTTGCTGCATACACAGCTACTGAAGTTTGTAGCTCAAAGGCTTCTTGATGGTCTCCCTCACTGGTTGTCTTCTTACGCGATCACTTAGTTTTTGTGGCTGGCCTACTCTAAACACATTTACTGCTGTGCTATACTTTTTCCATTTATTAAGGATTGATGTAACTGGAGTCCAAGGGTTATTAGGTGACTTGGATATCTTCTTGTACCCATTCTCTGACTGATACATTTAATTCACCTTTTCACTATAGTGAGACATTTGTCTTCAGGTATTATTGTGAGGAAGAAAATAGATAACCAGGTGATGGAAAAGTGCAGCTAAAGTAAGGGAGGAACAGAAAGGAGTCAAAGCTAGAATACTCAGAGACACTGAGTGAACAAGACATGAGGGCAAACCAGAGAATAGAACGACACAAAGGAAGTTCAGAAAACCACAACAACATTTTGCATACTTGCTTAGGAACTAGCCATGCTGAAATTTTTACATGTTTATCCAACTAAGGGATACTGAAACATAATGGCATATATTTGTAACATCACTACATGTGATGTAAGGAGCTAGATATTACTGTCCTCTGACTTGTCTCCAGTGTTATACACAGCATATACAAAGAATAGGATGA